>NC_083361.1:1217500-1487500 GCF_030254825.1 Meriones unguiculatus
CGGTGGCCGGGAGCACGGTAAAGTAGGCTGTGTCCGTCTCTACCATCTCTGGCGCAGGCGGCCTTCCTGAGGGGTGTCTCCTGGGCAGGAGAGTGACAGGTCGCGAGGGCTGACCTTACAGGAGTGTGTGCCTGTGGCCCCTGCCGGAAAGCTCCTGCCGCGTGGTGGCTTGTGTTCCCCTAAGGAACCAAGAGTGCAGCAGCCAGGAAGTGTGCTCCCGTGGCCGGACTGTGGCTGGGGCATTGCTGTGGCTGCCCACCGTGGCTGGGGCATTGCGGGGGCGGCCAGACCATGGCTGGGGCATTGCTGGGGCCGCCCACCGTGGCTGGGGCATGGCTGGGGCCACCCACCGTGGCTGGGGCATTGCTGGGGCGGCCGGACCATGGCTGGGGCATGGCTGTGGCCGCCCACCGTGGCTGGGGCATTGCTGGGGTGGCCAGACCGTGGCTGGGGCATTGCTGTGGCTGCCCACCGTGGCTGGGGCATTGCTGGGGCTGCCCACCGTGGCTGGGGCATTGCTGTGGCTGCCCACCGTGGCTGGGGCATTGCTGGGGTGGCCAGACCGTGGCTGGGGCATTGCTGTGGCTGCCCACCGTGGCTGGGGCATTGCTGTGGCTGCCCACCGTGGCTGGGGCATTGCTGTGGCTGCCCACCGTGGCTGGGGCATTGCTGTGGCTGCCCACCGTGGCTGGGGCATTGCTGGGGTGGCCAGACCGTGGCTGGGGCATTGCTGTGGCTGCCCACCGTGGCTGGGGCATTGCTGTGGCTGCCCACCGTGGCTGGGGCATTGCTGTGGCTGCCCACCGTGGCTGGGGCATTGCTGTGGCTGCCCACCGTGGCTGGGGCATTGCTGGGGTGGCCAGACCGTGGCTGGGGCATTGCTGTGGCTGCCCACCGTGGCTGGGGCATTGCTGTGGCTGCCCACCGTGGCTGGGGCATTGCTGTGGCTGCCCACCGTGGCTGGGGCATTGCTGGGGCCGCCCACCGTGGCTGGGGCATTGCTGGGGCCGCCCACCGTGGCTGGGGCATTGCTGTGGCTGCCCACCGTGGCTGGGGCATTGCTGGGGTGGCCAGACCGTGGCTGGGGCATGGCTGTGGCTGCCCACCGTGGCTGGGGCATGGCTGGGGCTGCCCACCGTGGCTGGGGCATGGCTGGGGCCTGCCGGCAGCACAATCCTGCCTGACCACAGCTCCTACAGCTGGGGCGCAGTGCAGCCTGTGGTCACAGCTCCCAGGTCCTGCGGAGCGTGGGGACTCGAGCAAGCTGTTCTGTGCGTGCGTGCGTGCGTGCGTGCGTGCGTGTCCCTCTCTGTCTCTCTCATCACTGTTCTCGCTTCTCAGGTGGACGGCACTTCATATTGTCCCCTGAAGATGGATGGCCAGCACCCACCGCTGCAGCCCCCGTGCCCACCCCCGCAGCCTCGGCCTTCTGAAGTAAAGGCACAGCCTGGAGCCTGTCCCGAGAGCTGCATGCTCCTGTGTTCACAGCCTCCCGCCCTTCACGCGACCCTGCAGCCTGGCTTTCAGGGTCACAAAGAGAAAGACTCGGTGGCCAGTGCTAGCAGGCCAGGACTCCGCCCCTGAGCCCTCAACAGCAAGGGCGGCTTGCTGGGTCACTAGCAGGGGGGCTGAGCAGTGACCAAACGCCAACAGTGGCGGGGACAGAGGGCTGTGAGGGCCACCCTCCATGGGGGCAGTGGGCTGTGTGAGGGCCAGTGGCGGGGAACAGCAGATGTGAGGGCCAGTGGTGGGGGACAGTAGACTGTGAGGGCCAGTGGGGGGACAGCAGATGTGAGGGCCACCCTCCGTGGGGGCAGCAGGCTGCGAGGGCCACCCTCTGTGGGGACAGCGGGCTGTGAGGGCCACCCTCCGTGGGGACAGTGGGCTGTGTGAGGGCCAGTGGGGGGACAGCGGGCTGTGAGGGCCACCCTCCGTGGGGGCAGCCCCTGGGCAGCTGGCGTGACTCTGTGCGCACATGCTCCAGGGTGTTTTCGCCCCCGCAGGAAGGATGGCAACCCCGGCTGGCTGTGTTGTTAAAGTCTGGTGAGAGATGCTGTGCACTATTTCTTGTAGGGGCTTCCGTGCAAAGGGGCCTGTGAAATCCAGGCCTGCCTGTCACAGCACGGTCCCGGGTCAAGGGCCAGTTATCAGGAGCTGTTTTTTGGGGGGCTTTCTGCGCTGCGCTCCTATCTCACGTCTCCCCAGTGACTTCTCTCCCCACAAACCGAGGGGACCGGGCCGCCAGCAAGTGCTTGAAGCGTCTGCGACTCCCGCCCAATCTGAGGTCTTCCTCCCACACTGCTGTCCCCTCTGCTCCTGGAAACGAGCTCCTTCTACTGGGAAATGTCTAGTCCAGGTTTCCTCCCTCACATTTCACACTTTCTTCACTGCCAATCATGGCATGAATTCCTTCTGTCCCCCTGTACACCTCTGCCCCTCTACGGGCGGTGGGAGTGCGGAGGCTGAGACTGCGTCGAGAAAGAGACTGATGGAGAAGGCTAGACGCCATCCCCACCTGCCTTCCCATCCCCACCTGCCTTCCCACCTGCCTTCCCATCTCCACCTGCCTTCCCACCTGCCTTCCCATCCCCACCTGCCTTCCCATCCCCACCTGCCTTCCCACCTGCCTTCCCATCCCCACCTGCCTTCCCACCTCCCTTCCCATCCCCACCTGCCTTCCCACCTGCTGTCCCCACCTGTCATCCCCCTCCCCTAGCAGAGCCTGAGGCAGGAGCTGGGCTGGCTCCTCCAGTCCCCATCTACAGCGGCCCTGAACCTTTCCTAACTCCAGTCCCAGGGCATTGGTGGCTTCTTCTGGCCTCACGGGGTACTGGACGTGTGATAATGTACAGACACACACGCAGGCAAACCAACACACACACACACACACACACACACACACACACACACTCATACATGCTCTCATACATGCACTCTCTCACAAACACACACACCCATACTCTGTGTGTGTCTGTTTCTCTCCCTCTCTTACTCTCTCTCTCTCTCTCTGTCTCTCTCCCTCCCTCTTACACACACACATACACTCCCATATATGCACTCTCTCACAAACACATCCATTCTCTCTCTCTCTCTCTCTCTCTCACACACACACACACAGCCTAGGATATGAAAGTGACTTGAATTCTATATGAGTGTGGTGTGGTGTGGAAATGGAAGACAAGTTTGTGGAGTCCGTGCTCTCTTTCCTGTGGCCCCGGGGCTGGAGCTCCCGTCTCAGTGCTGAGAGGGCGCCGTCACCCACCACCCAGCTCGTCAGCCTCGGGAACGTCATTACCACGCAGCGCTCTGCGTGGAGTTTCCTTTCCACAGACAGTATTCCATCAAGCACACGAAGCGCAGGAAACCTCCTGCGTGCCTGTTTGCTGAACCCAGGCACCCCGCCAAGAAGGCTGTCGCGCCCCCTCCGCCAGCTGCGACTCTCTGTGTCAGGCGGTGTGAGAGAGGGCGACTCCCTGTGCTAAAAGGCAGGTCACCTTTCTGCCCTGGCGCGTGTTTGCCAGGACCGTGCCCCTGCGGCCTGCGGTGGCAGTCAGCTCGCTGGGTTCCATGACAGACGTGTCTGTTCTTTCTAGCGATTTAAGTTCAGATCTTCTCTGCAAGTTGTGGTTCTTCCGGGGCCTTGTGCAAGCAACACTCCCATGGATAGGTGACAGTCCAGGAAGGACAGGGGACAGTCCAGGAAGGACAGCTGACAGTCCAGGAAGGACAGGGAACTGACAGTCCAGGAAGGACAGGGGACAGTCCAGGAAGGACAGGGAACTGACAGTCCAGGAAGGACAGCTGACAGTCCAGGAAGGACAGCTGACAGTCCAGGAAGGACAGGGGACAGTCCAGGAAGGACAGCTGACAGTCCAGGAAGGACAGGGAGAAGTTCAGGAAGGACAGGGAGCAGTCCAGGAAGGACAGGGAGCAGTCCAGGTCAGCGGCCAGTGTGGGCAGGGGCCCAGCAAGCACCACGGCAACCAGACAGCCGTGTGCTCACCCCAAGGTGCCTTTGCTGCTGGGACATCTTGCAGGGGCATGGGGGACACGACACGTCCTCCTCCTCAGGGGCTCTCAGTCTACAGGAAACCTCCTCCCTGGCGTGGGGGATTGTGCCTCTAAGGGACACCCAACTTAGGAACCAGGATGAGAAGTACCGAGGCCAAATGGGGCTCCATGAGAAACGGACATGACTCTCCAGATGTGGGGAACAGACACCTTCCACTGAGCACAGATCCTGCCTTCTGCCCGTCCCCCCCCCATGCCCTGACTGAGGAGAGATTAACTGGTCCATGCAAGCCTCCCTCCCTCTGCACAGGAGGACTCTCAGGCCTCATGGCCTGACTGATGTAGGGCTGAAAACACTGGCCGTCTCCCCTTACCTTCCTCGAGTTGGGACCTGCTTGAGCCCTTAGCGACGGAGCCATTTTGTGTCCACTCCCCCTTACAGTCACGGGTAAAATGAAGTTCAAGTTGTCGGGCCTGCCTGCCCAGTGCCGCGCCTCATAGTCACGGTTTCCTTACTCACCTGGAGTTACCGTGGCATCCCAAGAGTCCGGCTGCGGCCCCACTCGGGAGCAATCAGACTGAAGGTCAGTTAGAAGCCCTTTGTTTGGCTCGTGAAAAGGACGCACAGCTGCCCTCCCCCGGCTCCTGCACTAGGTTGCCTGGGGGTCCCCGGCTGTGGCTTCTCCTGTGAAATCCTGCCACAGGCCAGGGCCGCAGGGCGGAGCCCCGGATCTCGGTCAGCCTTGGCCTGTGCGTTCAGTAAACCAGCGTCTGAGACGGGTGTCGAGTGGTTTGTGGCCTACTCTTGGGCTATCCAGTCACCGGGCCTGCGAGTCTCCCTCTCCCCTCTCTACCTGGTTCCCTCGGAGGACCCGGGCGGGAGGACAGACAACGCCGAGTCAGCAAGGCCTGGGCAGCCGCTCTCCAACCCTGCACGTGGCCACACACGGCACAGAGGTTCTCAACCAGGGCTAAACTCGTAAGAAATTAGCTTCCGGATGAAGGGTCCAGCCGCCGTGGGGAGGGTTTGTCTGATCTCAGCCGCGCACTCTGGGACAGAAGGGGCCATGGTTATCCAAAAGAGTGAGATCATCGAAATGGCGACACCCATGGTATTTGCAGGTATCACTGCACCCCAGGCCTGCCTTCCACAGGTAGTCAGGCGCGTGTCCGGTCCCCCCAGTTTTTCCCTGGCTTAATGCCATCTTCCTGCATTCCTAATGGGGTTCCGGGACTGGGAGACCCATAAGAGACTCCACCACGGGCTAGCACCATACGGTAAGAGTCAAAGAATTCCTCGAGTAACTTAAGGAGCCAGACTCCGTGGTGCGTTTTTGGGGTTGACACATCATTTTGCATGATGTGTTTACTGCTTTCTAGTGAAGATTTAAGAGTGGTGGAGGCCATCTGCCTCCACCACAAGGCAGCTACCAACAGGAACTGACACTGTCAACGGCTAGACCCGGGGAAACATTTTTAGTAGCCAGAGGCTGAGTTTTGGGGTAGCACAGACCAGCTACACAGGCCCCAAGGACTGACCAGACAAGCTGCTACAAGTGGCCAGCCCAGCGCAAGACTGACCAGCCCCCGTGGGCAGGCGGCTGGACTCTGGCCCTGCTAAGCCTGGGAGTCTCTCTATCTGCCCCGCTTTTCTCTAAGGTAAAGTTCTCTTTACATCCTCAAGACTCCTGTGTCCACAGGCATTGCCTGCTTTTGTCTCGGCTGCCTCCCTGCGAACCCCCAGGCCCCGCTCTCAGTCTGTTGCTGTGGAGAGACACTGCGAGCAGAGCAACTCTAACAGAAGGCACCCAATCAGGCCTTGATGCAGCTCCAGATGTCATTGTCAGCACAGCAGGAGGCGTGACAGCGAGCAGCCCAACGGTGAAGCAGTAGAGAAGACACTGGGCTCAGCAAACCTCAGAACCCTCTTCCAGTGACACACCTCCCCCAACAAGGCCACGCCTCCTAAGCCTTCTAATTCTTTCAAATAGTGCCACTCTGATGACACTATTTAAAAAGCATTTAAAAACATGAGCCTGTGAGGGCCTTTCTCACACACACACACAGGCGGCTGCTCTCTCTCTCACACACACACACAGGTGGTCGCTTTCCTACACACCACACACACACACACACACACACACACACACAGGCGGCCACACTCTCTCTCTCTCTCTCACACACACACACACAGGCTTTCATTCTTGCTCTGCAATCACACAGATAGGGGAAGGAGAGGAAATTCTGCCACCAACCCCTTCCAAAATTCTCTCAGCTATTGTCTTCCGTGTTCTATGTTGTCTGGATTACTGTAGTAAATAAAATAATCAAGTTAAAAGACTGTTGCCAAACTGGGTAGGAGAGGGGGTGGGAAGGGGGATGGAGAAAGGTGGGGATCAGGTCGGGGGACGGGAGAGGGCTGGGGGAGAAGGGAAAGCGATGGGCAAGCATCTCTGGGACAAGCTGTGACCCACGACAGGGTCAGCTCCTGGGAGGGCACAGGGGTGGGGTGACTCTAGCCGACACTCCTAGAATTGGGGAAACCGGAGCGGCCGCCTCTTATAGGCAGGCAGGACTTCCACTGGGGGGGGCACCAACCCACCCACAAAACCTTCCACCCAAAAGCTACCCCGCCTCCAAGGTGCAGGGATAAAGATGGAGCAGAGAGAGAAGCGAACCAATGACTGGCCCAACCTGAGACCCAGCCCTGACACCATCAACCATACTCCGCCATGCTTGCAGACAGGAGCCGAGCATAACTGTCCTCTGAGAGGCCCCGCCCAGCAGCGAGTCAAAACAGACGCAGAGACCCACAGCAGACATCAGGCGGAGCTCGGGGAGGCTCTCGGAAGAGCTGGGGGAGGGACAGAGGGACCCCACAAGAAGACCAACAGAGTCAGCTGACCGAGAACTGTTGTAGTACGTTTAAAAGCGTGTTGGGATATCTAATGTTGTTATCAGCCCTATGATTATCACTGCGGTGTTATCTAACCCGCCATCACAGACACCTGCTGGATTTGTAACTGCTTAGTTAGCTTGGGCGGGCAGATATTTCACCTAACTGACTCAGTATCCTCACCTCCCAGCCCCCACCCAATGCCACCCGCCTTAATCCTCCTCAGCTGGTCAACCTTCCACCCATGATCCCGTGGAACTTGCATGTATTCTTCATGTGGGCCTTTCCACGCCATCGTTGGAGTCCTTCCTCTCGGCCTGCGTGATGTTTTTCTCCACATTAACCCACCTTGGCGTCCTCCTTTCTCCTGCTCTTTCCCATGATTCCTGTCCTCCAAAGCCCAGGAACCTTAGCCAGCTTCTCCCATTCTGCCCTGCCCAGGCACAGGCTGTTTGATCAACAAGGACAAGCTACCCAGATCCTGAGGGCCGGTAATTAACATAAAAACAAAGCATCAGAGCAACCCCCAACAAAGGACAGGGGCTCCTGGAGACAAGCCACCAGCAAGGAGCCGGGTCCTCCACACAGGTGCAGCTGAGGGGCACCCGTCTTCATGAGCGCTCCCTGGCAAGTACAGCCGGGGCTGCCCGTGACACGGACTCTGTCTGCCTGTGGATCACTTTCCCCAGCTGGGCTGCCTTGTCTGACCTCAGGGGAAGAGGGTGCTTAGTCCTGATGCAACTTGATGTGCCAGGATGGGGGGGGGGCGGTCCTCTTTTCTGAGGAGAAGGGGAGGGGGGAAAGGGGAGAGAGGGTGGGAGGGTGAGGCCAGGAAGGGAGGAGGGAGGGGCCTGTGACAGGGATGTAAGGTGAATGAGTAAACAACTTTTTTAAAAGACTGCTGGAGCCATTCCACGGAGCCGGAACTGAGGGAATCCTCTGTCCAGTGAAAAATTGTAAGATGGTTAAAAAATGTCACAGCATAAAAAAACTTGGACACTTATAAAAGGTATAAAATAATAGTACACAAAACCAACCACCCTCGTACCTTTTGCAGAAGAAGGGGGTGGGAGTTCTCTGGATGGGTCTTCACAGGAGCTGCTGGTAGCTTTAAGCGTGGGACTGGAGGGAAATGGCTTTTCTTCTGTGCAGCCAGACCTTCACCTCTCCGAACACGGGAGCAAGCGTCTTCCATGCTGGAGCACTGCAAGTACAGCTCCTGCTGTCTTCCTGACTCCACGTGAGCCTTCTTGTCCGCCTTTAGTATCCAGAGAGGATTTTCTCACATCCGGGCCATGTGTTTGTGGCACGTGTAAGTTTGTAAAAAAAAGTGCACGAGTGGCACATTCGAACATTTTTTTCTAACTCTTAGATTCTGTGAGGCCACAAAAGGGGGTAAAAGTCCAAGCAGCGGAGGCTGCTTTATACTGGCTCCAGAAAAGGCTTGGTAGCGAAGAGTACGTTGGAAGCCATCTTAACTTGTCACATTGTTTACATTTGTTACAATGTTCCATTTGTTCATTGATACGTTGTTACATTGTTTACCAGTTTTGCCCTCTGCTTTCTTTGAATAAGGAGGCGTTTGCCCAGGACTCCCTTCTGAGCCAGACTGCTTCCGAATTCACAACTCCAGATCGGCCTTTTAGAAAAGACCAGCAGCTGGGCTGTTCGAGAGCTTGCTCTTCCAGAGGATAAACAAGATCCACAGATCCCTGGCCCAACTGACCAAAAGGAAGAAAGAGAGAACCCAAAACAACAGAATCACGAATAAAGAAACATCACAACAGACACCAAGGACATTCAGAATACTATAGGAGATATACACTGTGGACCCCATTAGGTTGGAAAATCTAAAAGAAACGGGTGGGTTTCTAAATTCACCTAACCTACCACGTTTAAACCGGGAAGAGATCGGTCTAACCAGAACTGTAACAAGGAACAGAGAAACGGGTCTGGCAGTGAGTTGAGGGGCGCAGGTGCAGAGTTCAGGGCTGCACACTGGCCAGCTGTACATCAACTTGACACAAGCTAGCAGAGGAGGGAGACAAGCGAGGAAATGCCTCCGCAGGATCTGGCTGACGGGAGGGCCCAGCCCGTTGCGGGTGCGGCCATCCCTGGGCTGAGCGTGGGGAGCCGGACGGAAGCAGCCCCTGCCACAGACAGCCTCCGAGTTCTTGCCCTATGTGAGGCTGTCCTGAGCCTTCAGTGATGGACGAGGATTTGAAGTATAAGCCAAATTAGCCCTTTCTCCCCAACTTGATATTTCATCATAGCAATGGAAATCGTGAGTAGAACGGCAGGGACTGTGCTACGTCACAGGGGAGTTTAAACATCGGGCTCTGTCACAAGCCTGCCCACCTCCCACAATTCTTCCAGAAAACCGACTGCTCGGTGGTTCATGTTGCAAGGGCTCGTAACCCTGTCAAAACCATTCCAGAGCAAATGAGGAAGCGGCCACAGTCCCCGTCCCCTTCAGAGAGGGGCCCCTAGCTGAGAGTTCGGTACTGAAGAAACAGATCACGATGGGGATGTCTTCTTCATGAGGAATTAAAACCTGTGAGCCCTCAGCCAGGCCCAACAGAGTAGGCCAACAAGAGACACTCACTCCCGTTTTCTCCCTGCGAGCCCCTGGGCGGCCCCACAGCTTCCTCGGCCTGTCCTACTTTTAAGGATAGTCTCATCCTAAAAGCAGAACAGGAGCCAGTGTCCGTCTTTCACAGCAAGTGCAAGGTCATTGGGGACCCAGGAGAAATCTGGCTGACAACAGCTCAGCCACCTTCTTCAGACACTCTCCCCGGCCCGGCCGGCACCTCTCCCCGGCCTGGCCACGGGGCCGGCACCTCCGGCAGGCAGCACCCACCTGGCACCCAGACCACGCTGAATCTTGAACCAGAAGCACTACAGGGCTGGTGAGCAGAGTCCCGATTGGGATTGGAGTTTGTGCCCAAGGCAGGCCAGCGCTGCCCTGGGCCAGGCTCCCGACTCAGCTCAGACAGCAAGAAGGATGATGCTCCAGGCCTCGGTGCTCCGGGCCTTTCCAGGTTTGATGCAAACGACTCTAAGGTTTGTGACACACAGTAGGTCCCATGAATGCTCCAAAGACAGAGTATGCGTCTCAGGTCAGGATGGAGAGGGGCGTTATGCGAAGGCCCTTCCTTGGGCGCTGTGGCCAAGCTTCGTGGTCGAGCCCATTCATGAGGGGCACGGCATGGGAGGGGGAGGGGATACAGGGATGAGCACTTCAGGAAGAAGGAAACAGAAGAATGCCAACCCTGCCCCTAGTGACAACGATTTCTACTGCTGCGTTTGCTTTCCTTCGTCCTTAAAAAGTGCCTGTTTGGGGAGGGAGGCTCACATAGCCAGGCCAGCTCCCACTCAGGGCATAGAGACGAGCCTGAGCTCCTCCACCTCCTGTGAACATCAGCGAGGAACACGGCTCCACAGTCCTGGGGGCCAGTCCAGGGCCTGCGCGCGCCAGGCAAGCTCCTGTACTGAGTACACTCCGCCCCTCAAATTTACATTTAAATAAACATTTATTGAATGGCTCTCAAGTTCTCCTACCCTGAGACTGTGCATATGTTCAGATATGCGTGAGCAAACACACACACACACACACACACACACACACACGAGAGAGAGAGAGAGACAGACAGACAGACAGACAGACAGACAGACAGAGAGAATAACTTCTGCAAATCTAAAAGAAGAGAAAATGCCCTCACATTTCCACAGCCCCAGCCCCCACCTTCCCACTCAGGAAGTTCGGGCATTCCCAGGGCCCCTCCGAACCATCAGGGTGCCTGATTCTGGCTCCTTCCGCTTCCTGGAGGAAGCAGGTAGTCAGGACACCTGAGAGCCTGCCGTGTGTCAGCCTCCAGCCAGCCAGTCACCCTGCCGGGGACAGGGGCAAAAGGACCGCCATCACGAAGACCTGCCGGTCCTAGAGGCGGTGGTTGCCCGGGCACGCAGTGGTGGGCAGCGGCTGCAGGGGCCCCAGTGCGCAGGGCAGTCCCTGGAGCTCAGAGCAAAGCCAGGGGCCTTAACCCAGAGCAGGGCTCCCTCAGGGGCCCAGGAGGAGCCTGTCCTGCTATCCCCTCCCGACCTGTCAGGTGAGGCTTCTACTTCAGTGCTGTGCGTGATCCCGTCTGCAGGGTTCCGCCCTGTCCAGGCCCATGTGTGTGATCCCGTCTGCAGGGCTCTGCCCTGTCCAGGCCCATGTGTGAGATCCCGTCTGCAGGGCTCTGCCCTGTCCAGGCCCACGTGTGAGATCCCGTCTGCAGGGCTCTGCCCTGTCCAGGCCCACGTGTGTGATCCCGTCTGCACGGTTCTGCCCTGTCCAGGCCCAAGGCTGGGGACGGAGGTGGGGAATAGCCCGATGACCCGCACACTCTCTGTACGGCCGAGACAAACCTGCCTCCCACAAGCTCCAACAAGAACCGAGGTGGGTAATAGTGTAGGCGACCTCTGTGACCTCTGTGACCTCTGGGCTAGCTGTATGACCAAGAGCACACCAGCTCCTTCTCTAGGCCCTCTAGGTAACGCATGTGGCCTATCTACAGACTCCTCCCCATGGAGGACGTGACATGTGCTTTGAGTGTCAATGGAATTTCGCCTCTCGGTGCACTCAGAATTGCGCTGCCTCAGGGAGCTTTTTCAAAATTGCACTTAAACACGCTTAAAATAGTCTGCCCAAGTCACACTCTAGAAGAGCGAGCCAGCACCGGCTCCTGGGGCGCGCTGAACAGGATGCCCGCCTCCCACCGTCACTGTTCCGCGGGCCCTCGTGTTTGCAGAGACCCTCACAGCCTGAAGACGAGACCACGGGGCCGTTCCTTGATTTGCCACTGATGTGGAAGGGCCCAGCCGCTGCGAGTGAGGCCGCCCCTGAGCAGGGGCCTTGGAGCGTGTGAAAAGCAGCAAGTCTGGGAGCAAGCCAATAGGCAGCAGCCGTCCACGGCCTCCGCTTCAGCCTCTGCTGTGACTCCCTCCATGACGGCAGGTATTATACACACACACACACACACACACACACGTGCATGTAGTATAACACAGATTACAGCGTAAGCAAGCACAAACCTTCCCCCCACGTTCCTGTGCTCATGGCGCTTCTCACGGCGGCAGAAAACAGACAAGCACCTGGCTCCCAACAGTCCCGACACCCAGAGAACCTCCCACCAGCTGGCTCCTAGAGAACCTCCCACCAGCTGGCTCCTAGAGAACCTCCCTCCAGCTGGCTCCTAGAGAACCTCCCAACAGTCCCGACACCCAGAGAACCTCCCTCCAGCTGGCTCCTAGAGAACCTCCCTCCAGCTGGCTCCTAGAGAACCTCCCAACAGTCCCGACACCCAGAGAACCTCCCTCCAGCTGGCTCCTAGAGAACCTCCCTCCAGCTGGCTCCTAGAGAACCTCCCTCCAGCTGGCTCCTAGAGAACCTCCCTCCAGCTGGCTCCTAGAGAACCTCCCTCCAGCTGGCTCCGGAGCAGAGGTTTTAGTTCCTTTAAAAACTCAGCCACATTATACGAATATGTTTTTGTTGTGATCCTAAGTGTGGGATGTGGGAACGTTTTCCGTGTATCCACAGCTGGAAACAGCCTCGTGAAAATGCACAGTGGCCCATAACAACAGACAAATCGCAGGCCCTTGAACAACCGGAACAAGAGAAGCTGAAGGGTCGACACAGAGAAGGGTCTGCGACCCAGGAGTTCGCCCGTGTTTGTTGTAAAAAAAGGAATCAGGAAAATGGAGGATGATAACAGATTTAAAAGCCGTGAACACAGCCATTGAACCAATGGGTCCTTTACAGCCTGGAATTCCTTTACCTTCTTGTTACCTAGATGTTGGCCTATAATAATAATTGACTTAAAAGATTGCTTTTTCACAACACCCTTGCCTGAGCAGGACAGGGAAAGGCTTGCGTTCTCAGTCTGTACTGAACATCATGGTCTGATAAAGAGATGCCATCAGAAGGCACTTCCGCGGGGAAAGTTGAATTCCAACTTTAGGTCAATATTTTGTGACAACTGTTAGAAATAATTCATAGGCAGTTTCCTCAATATAATATTTACCATTACGTTAATGATATTTTGTTGGCTGATTCTGACCCAGAAACTTCAGAGAAAATATTTAAGGAAACAAAGAATTCTGCTATGCTGGAAGTTACAGATTGCTCTAAAAAAAAAAAATACAAAGAGGAGATTCAATTAGCTATATGCGTTATAAAACAAGTCAGCAAAAAACCAACCACAAAAGCCACAGCTCCATAGAGGCCAGTTGCAATTTCTTCATGATTTCCAAAAATTAATGGGAAATAATAACTGGCTGAGGCCTATAAATAAGGAGATTCAGAGTTCAGCAGCCAAGATGTCTAAGAGCTGACGCAGAGAGAGTTAGTTCTGTTAGAAAGACTGCCGGATGCATGTGTGGGTCAAATTGATGCTAAACTCGATTGTGTTTTGCTCATTTTTCCTTCAACTCATTCTCCCACTGGGCTCACTATGCAAAAGGAAAATAGTATTATGGAATTGTTTGATTAGCACATAAACAAAGTAAAAAATTTCAGACATGCACAGAAAAGGTCTCTGCATTAGTTACAAAGGTAGAGTAAGACTGTGTCGATTCTCAGGCACAGACCTGGGTGAAGGTGTTGTGCCTCTTCCTAATACTGAGATTGTGTCATCGTGGGAACCAGTGAGGACCGGCAAAGAGCTGGTAGTAGCCACTGGGGAGAAATTAATAACAAATTTCCTAAGAACAAACGTATGCAGGGTACAAAAAGCACTAACAGGCTGCTGTGGGCACTGTAACGGGACACCAACATTCTCCACGGAAGCAGACAGATGGGAACGGCAGGCCAGAAGCCGGACAAAGTAAGCAAGGTGATCCAAGGCCACATTCTTCATCTGGAAGCTCAGAGTTGCATGCGATCCTTAGGGAATTATTAGATTTTCCCTAATCTCTTAGTATAACTACTAACTCTCGATATGCAGAAAGGGTTGGTTTGCGTATAGAAACTGCTGAATTTATTCCTGGTAACTCAGAAATTACCTCATTACTTATGCAATTGCAACAGGCCATCAGAAGTAGAAAATATTCTTTATCTATTACTCATATTTGGTCTCATACAGGTTTGCCAGGACCACTGACATGAGGAAATGAAGAAATTGAAATTGACCAATTAATAATAGGAAGTTTGTTAGAAGGCTCAAATTTTAATGAACAACACCATGTTAACAGTAAAGATTTAAAGAAAAAAAATTTCTATCATTTGGCCACAAACCAAAGAAAAATTTAAAAAGTCCTACATGTCCTCTGTGTAGCCAAACTCTAACATGACGTGCTGGAAGGAACCGTAGAAATGAAATCTGGCACATGGATGTGTTTCCTTTTGCAGAATTTGGAAAACAAAGGTATGTACACCATAACATACATACACACTCAGGGTTCCAGTGGGAACTGCTGTAAGTTCTGAAAAGGCTGATCGTGTAACCACACATTTATTGGAAATAATGGCAATTATGCGGATACCTGCACAAATTAAGACTGCAGTGCTCCTGCCTATGTGTCCAGAAAGATAAAGCAATAATTTGCACATTAATATAAAGCACATCACTGGTACAGCACACACTCCTACTGGACAAGCTGCTGTGAAAGAGCTAATTGTACCTTAAAAGAGACGCGTATTAACAAAAAGGGAGAGGAGAGCCCCTAAGGGACAGGCGAAATAATGCTTTGTTAACTCTAAATTTTCTTAATGTTGGTGAAAAAGGGACAACAGCAGCTGAGAGACAGTGGGCTACAGCAAAACTGTGGAACTCCATCTACCCCATTTACTATAAGGATGTGTTGACAGAGAATGGAAATCTGCAACAGTTTTGAGATGGGGATGTGGTTATGCTTATGTATCTACAGGAAATGAAGACATATGGTTACCAACAAAAGATTTGACCAGAGAAGACCTCCTACTAGCTGAGACTTGAATGTCTTCACGTGACAACTGAATCTTTTTGGCTACCCGATCCTCATGTTGCAGAAATGTACTTATGGTGTTATGTTTATTTTCAGAGCAAAAGTCCAGCTAATAATGAAGATAAAGCAAGCAGCCCGGTGATTCAGCCTCACAGGCTGCCTCCGTTACTGCTTCCTCAAGACTCTATACCCAAGTCAGCTTCACAGAGACTGGACAGAAAAAGATACAGCCAGCTTTCCTGCACTTGGCCAATATCGTAACTTTCTAAGGGTACCCAAAAGATGTTTTACCTCCCCAGACAGCAAGAAGTATTCTTAAGAACACGATGCCCCATTATCAAAAGGTGGGGGGTTGTTTGGTGGGTTACTTATTTGTCATGGTGAGGGAGGAAACAAAATGAAGGTTAGAATCACAGATCTCTTTCTTTCTCCCCTCTGTCCTTCTTTTTCTCTTATTTTTCTCTCTACCTAGTATTAGGGGAAAGGAGAGGAAAAGAGAATGATAAAAGAAAAGGGGGTTATAGGATTATAGGATAAAATGTAGATTATTGAATCTACTAGTCTCAAATATCATGTATCGATACAGATCATTATGCATTGATAGAAATTTAAGGTTGTTTTGTTCACCTCTTTCTTCGTGTATTGTAAGTATGCCACTTGTGTGAAAATGTGGTGGAAAGTTCTAGCCTTATGAAAGCTAACCATTGATGTGTTTACAGGATGATTGGAGATGCAAGTTAGTTAATCACCTCTCAATAATCGTACTTGTAGTCTTGTTGATTACTAATTTAGTTTATTACAGAAATATGTTCTTAGTCTCTTGTGCATGTTTTCAAGGTTAAGCAGATAGTACGCAGCTCGAAGCAAGCAGCTTTGCTCGAGTATACTACAGACAGACAGACAGACAGACAGACTACAGACAGACAGACAGACATGATTGTGCAGTACATCATGATAGGCAACTAGGTGGTCTTCAGACACTCCAGAGATCTACAAATATGGAATGTAAAGATGCTTTAATAATAAAAGGCTTTTCTGACAGAGACACATCTGGTCCTGGAAGCACCTCCAATCTACTTCACAGAAGATGATGGCATCAAAGAAACAAATGCGGCAAGAATTGTGGAGAAGAAAACCGTCCTTCAACTCCCGAAAGCAGGCTGTGTGAGCAAACTGTGAACAAGCAGGACCCTGGGAAACTGACTGTCCACCTTTGCAGAGACTAAGCGGTCAGTCCTTCAAAATCCCTGCTTCACAGTAAAGCCTATCAGATATATGGGCTGGTGGGCTGATTCCCCCGCTACACAGAGTGTGTTTTAGATCTAAAAATATGTCTTAAGGTCTAGATAGATGTTTTTAGGTTGATAGATACAAGATATGATAAGAAAGTGATTTAGGTACAGAACTTTGAACTCACCAGGATAGGATAAATAGTGGAATATTTTTTCCAAGGATGCCAAATACAAATGGACTGGACATTGTGAATGTAATTCTTACCTGATAATTCTCGTAATTATTCTTCCTGTATACAGCTTATTAATGTTAGAGAAAGGGCCTTTTTTTTTTAAACAAAAAGGGGAATGTGTAATGGAAGCTTTGGCTTCTTTAAAAACTCAGTTATGTCACATGAATATGTTTTTGTTTTAGTCTCAAATGTGGGGTTTTAGTTTGGGCTTCAGTTTGTCCGCAGCTGGTAACTGCCTCCTGCTGGTCTTTGCCAGCTGGTAACGGCCTGCCTCGTGCAGCACAGAGAGGGGCGTGAGGACTCCGAGGGAACTCTGAGGGATATAAATATGAGCCCAGAAAAAAAAGTGTGGCAGTTTGGAGAAACCAGAGAACGACAGTGTGGCGGTTTGGAAAGGCCCGGGAGAGACACGTCACAGCACACGGACAGAGACTGGCGTAGCCCCAAAGAACCTGTCAACCTTAAACAGCGAGAGAAGTAAAGGGGTCTGCGCTCTCTCCCCACTAACCTTATCTCTCCTCCCTAGGGTTGAAGGGTTAGTGGAGGGGGGGAGCCTAGATACCCCAAATGAAAGGAAAGTGGAATCAGCCCAGGTGTCCATCAGCAGACGCGTGCAGAGCACAGGACAGGAAACAGTACCCGTCTCTACGCGTGCAGAGCATAGGAAACATCACCCGTCTCTAAGCATGCAGAGCACAAGAAACATCACCCTTCTCTACGGGAAAATGATTCGGGAAAGCAGGGACACGCAGACGCCTTACTGAGATCACCTGTTCCTTCCTGTAGCGAGGATGCAGGCTCGCCCCTACCTAACTGGACATTCGGGGGAAGGAGGGCAGGAGGGGCGACTTTAAAGAGCTGCACTGCCCCTAACCAGCTCCCTCGCTGCGGCGCGTGGCAGGTCCTGGGCCAGCAGTGTGCCAGGGTGAGTCCACGCGGGCCGCCACACTCCGAGATGGGCCGGAAGTTACATTTTCCTCTTTGAAGGTCCCTGCACCCTGTAGCTCCCGTAGGCAACTTGGGGCCTTTAAACACGAATTTCAGCTATAAAATGGTAGACGGCGAAGGCACTCAGAAGCGTGTCTAACTAGTCACAACTGTGGTTTTGTGGAATTCCTGGGACGAGGGACCTAACGCGCCGGAATCTCGAAGACTAACACACGAGGAGCAGCAAACGCCGAGAAGCCTGCAGCCTCCGCTCATTTCACGCCACAGTTCTAAAATGTGCTTTTGTTGGTGAATGAATGCACTTAGCGTTAAAATTTTAAATTGAGAATAAAACAGTTTTCCAGCGAGCAAAGGGCGAGGCTGTCGGTGCCCTGAGCAGGACGCAGGAACCCGCCCCCAGGGAGGTGGCTCAGTGGTTAGTCTCCTGGACCTGCAGGTCAGGGCGGGTCTCCGCTCTCCCAGTGTCTGGGAGAAGGAGCCGCTCTGGGCCTTTCCCGGACCCGTCACCCCCGGGGCGGCAGGCACGGGCGGCAGGCCTCCTCGCGAACAGCAGGGGGCGCCATTGGACCAGGGACACTCCCGGCCCGGCGCCCGGCAGACGTGGGCGCCCTCCTGGGGATCCCTCCTGTGTCCTGGGGACCCGGCTCTGCAGTCTCTTCCCTCCTCACGTCATCTCAGGGAAAGGCCACCATCCAGAAAGGCCAGGGAGGGCGAGGGCAGACTAACCAGCCAGCGTGGGAAGCGGGTGTGTGTGTGTGTGTGTGTGTGTGTGTGTGTGTGTGTGTGGCGCTCCCTGGTCCCCCATGGGGAGACGCCGCACACAGTCCCCTCCAGAGGCACGGTCACCCCCTCCTTTGCACACCCAGGACAACTTGACTGGCACCCAGGGACCCGGATGGGTCCTGCCTGGTCATCACTCAGCCTCTCCCAAATCCTACAGGTGACTGCCACTTCCGGCTGGGAGTAAATCCCACCTTCCCCGGGCACCGGGGACTCGGGCGCAGGGCTCCGCTGGGCTTTTGTGTCACTCTTGGCTCTAAGAAGTGCAGGGGCTCCAACCCCCACCCCCCACCCCGTGATGACAGACCCCAGGCCAAAACACGGCGGGGTCGGGGCCGGGTGGACAGGGCAGGGTCGGCCCTGGGTGGACACGGCAGGGTGGACAATGCAGGATCGGGCCCGGGTGGACAGGGCAGGGTGGACAATGCAGGGTCGGGCTCGGGTGGACAGGGCAGGGTCGGCCCTGGGTGGACACGGCAGGGTGGACAATGCAGGGTCGGGGCAGGGTGGACATGGCAGGGTCGGGGCCGGGTGGACACGGCAGGGTAGGCCCTGGGTCTCGGGCGCCGCTCAGGGTTGTTCTGGAGCGCCGAGCCGGAAAGGAAGGGGTGGAGGGCTGGGCGCGGGCATAGAGGTGTGGGAGACTCCGCCCGCCCGTGTGACTCGTAGGGTTCCTCCTCTGGGAGGAGGCTGGGCCCTGGAAAGAAAAGCGGAGCGCACACCGCGGGCACTCACCGCGGGCACTCACCGCGGGCACCCACCGCGCACCCACCGCGCTCACACCGCGCACACACCGCGCTGTCCGAGAGGGGCGCCATGGAGCGCGCCTCAGCCTCTCCCCGCGAAGGGCGGGTCCGCTGGCCGGGGCTCCTGCTCGCGGGTAGGCGCCGTCGGGGGGTGGGGAGGGTCTCCCGGGAGAGGGGGCCTGAGCGGTGGCCCGAGCCGGCGGGAGGCCCGGACGGCGGGGGCAGAGCGGCTGGAGGGGCTCGGGACGGAGCAGGGAGGCGGGGAACGCGGGGTGGGGGCCGTGGGGGTGAGCGCCCGCCCGGGGGAGGACGGGGTGCGAGGGAGGGGGTGACGCGGGGCTCTGCCAAGGCCGCGGTAGTGACGGCGCCCTCCCTCCCTGCAGCCGCGCTGGTGACCTGCTGGAGCTCGCCCGCCTCTGCCCAAATCGCCGCCGAGGCGGTGCCGCCCCTCGTGGCGGAGGGCGAGAGCGTTCTTCTCGTGGCCCACAAGCTGCCTCAGAAACTCCAGGTCATCTACTGGTACCGAGAGCGCGTGGCCCCGGACAAGGAGATCGCGCACCTCGTCCTGTCCAGCAACACGACGGTGGGCGGCGCGGCCAGCACCGGCCGGGAGACGCTGCTCGCCAACGGGTCCCTGCTGCTCCGGAACGCCAGCCAGGGCGACGCGGGGCCCTACCTGATAAACGTCATCCACGCCAACTACTCCACGGAACAGGGGTCCGTGAGCTTCCAGGTGTTCCGTAAGTGTCGCGGGCTCTGCTCCTGCGTGGGGCTGGCTGGCGTGCACACGGCGCGGGGCTGCGCGGGTCCCACGCTGTGGGCTCAGGGTGCGGGCGGCGGCAGGCCGGTGGCCTCGCCCGAAGGCGGTGGGGTCCGTCCCCGGACGCCACGCCCTGCCGGCACCCCAGGGTGCTCCGGACGGTCCTTCGGGACCCAGGGGGGCTGTGTCCCGGCCTGAGCTCGGGAGCCCTGGGAAGCTTGCCCCGGGTTGGAATTTGACCTGCTGGTAGAGCGGACAGGACAGTGGTCAGGCCGGCAGCCGGTCAGAGAGCCAGGACTGAGGTGGCGCCTGCGCGCCTGCTCCCGAGGCCCAGCGCAGGGGAGAGGTACGAGAGACCACTGCTCTGGCGGTCCCCTGAGGCCTGGAGGAGCAGATCCCTGCCTCCAGGGTGGCCTGGCCTGGGAAGGTTTCCTGCAGGCAAATGGTCCTAGACGCTGGCTCCCGGGGTCGGGGCTCGATCCACCTGGTTTGCAGGCGTGGCAACGATCCTTCACCACCTGTCCAGTCCAGTCGTAGAACTGAGTCAGTCGTGTCCACACCACCCTGCAGCTCAGCGAACTCGCTGAGCCTCGCTCCTCCCCAGCCCAGGGCCCAGCCGCTGGCGCCCGCCTGCTCGTCTGCCCGGAATTTCGCCTGCTGCCTGGTGGCTTAAGCTGGTTGGCAGGGAGGGACAGCGGCTGCTGGAAGCGGCCCTGCGAGGCCCGCCACACAGCGCCGCCTCTTGTCTGCGCAGCCCCGCTCCCCACGCCCACCGTCACCAGCAACAACTCCAGCCCCGCGGAGGGCGAGGGCCCCGTGGTATTGACGTGCGAACCCGAGACTCCGAACACCACCTACCTGTGGAGGAGAGACGGGGAAATCCTCTCAGACGGCGACAGGCTGCAGCTTTCGGACAACAGGACCCTCACTTTGCTCACGGTCCTGAGGGCCGACATGGGATCCTACGAGTGTGAAACCCGGAACCCAGTGAGCGTCCGCCGAAGCGATCCGCTCTTCCTCAACATCACCTGTGAGTAACTGTCCCGTCTGCCTACGGCTGCCCACACGCGCCAGAACACTCCGGCCCTGCTGGACGCCTGGCACAGACCCACACACAGACCCCAGGCGGCGGGTCCAGCGCTGAGCGAGGCCGGGCTGAGGCGGGGGAGGCGGGGGGGGGGGGTGGATGCAGGGAGCGGCTCGGGCTCAGGGTCCCTGGGGCTGTAGTGAGCGCCTGCTGGAGGTGGCCAGGGTCTGAGCAGGCTGCACAGACTGCTCCTCCGCTCGGCTCCGGGGCCCCTTCCTCCTGCTGACGTCACTGTGGCTCTGCTCTGTTTGCTCCAGATGGTCCGGATGCCCCACTCATCTCCCCCCCAGACACTCACTTCCCTCTCGGGGCCAACCTCAGCCTCTCCTGCCACGCGGCCTCCAACCCGCCCGCGCAGTACTCCTGGCTGGTCAACGGGACGCTGCAGGCACACTCGCGGGAGCTCTTCCTTCCCAACGTCACCACCGAGGCCAGCGGCTCCTACGCCTGCCTGGCCCACAACGCCGCCACAGGCCTCAACAGGACCGCCGTCAGGAACATCACAGTCCTCGGTAGGCGGCTTACGCAGGCTTGCAGGGGAGTCTTTCGGTCTCCTGGGAAGCTGCGGGACAAATGAGTGTGTAGCCGTGTCTGTGGGACTGGGCCCAGCCCGACCCTCCTCCATCGCCGGCCGCTCTAACCCTCTCCGATGGCTCCCGGCTGCTGAGGGGGTTGAGCTGGGGACTGAGGGGTTCACCCAGCCTTGAAAAGTCTCGGGTGCCATGAGGCACTCTGTCCTCTCCAGAGGATGGAGAGGCCTAAGGTCAAGGAGGTTCTTCCATCGGTACCTTCCTGTCACCTCTGCTTTCCGCCTCTGACATTCTTTTTCTCCCTGCTCCAGCTCTGCCCTTTCTCACTGGGTGGCTGAGGCTATGGGACAGGAAGGGGGCCTGGGACCCCAGTTCTCAGTCAGCAGAAGCCCTGTTCTTTTGCTAAGTGTGGTGGCACGCCTTCAACCCCAGCACTAAGGAGAGAGACGGGAAGAGATGTCTGAGTTCCAGGCCAGCCAAAGCTCCCCTGGACGGCGGAGTCCCTGGGGTGGGGATCAGGAGAGCGAGGAGGTGAGCGCTGGGTTAGTGAGCTCTGAGGTCGGCCGAGCTCCACACACCAGCGTGTAGATGGTCCGGGAGCAGAGCAGAGCAGTATGCAGGCCTGCAGAGCAGCGACCTTCATGCTGAGGCTCCATGCAGGGGAACGGACAAGAAAAGGACCAAGAACTATTTGTGGTGAGGCCCATTAGGTGTGTGCCAACACAGCCGTGATCCTGGAGCCCGGGGGGCTGAGGCAGATGATCTCAGGCCAGCCTGGTCTACATGATAAGCTCCGGGCTATCCGGACTCTGCAGTGAGACCCTTCTTAAGAAAGAATCAGGAGTGAGGCCTGGAGTGGAGGAGCGGTTAGCACCGTGGCCGCGCCTTCCTCACTGTGGTATCTAGTCTGTAGCCACGCGAAGGAGACAGCATCTCTCTCTCCATAGAAACTCTTTAATGGGGAAATGAGGTCCCCCCCCGTCCTGAGGTCTAGGCTCTAACACCTGTAAGGTCAGCTGGGAGTCTTCCTCCCGTGACAAGTGGAAAGGAAACAGACAGCTGCTTCGTCATGGAGGTCCCTGACTGTTCACACTCACAGATGTGCCAGCAAGAGTGTGCACAAAAGTCAGCAGGAAACGTCCCCTGGGGAAGTTTCTGGACACGTGGGCGAGGTGGGCTCCTAGTGCGGAAGCTACACGGAGGTTCTGAGTCAGCGGTCACCGGGGTCTGGGGGTCCTGGCAGCTGAACCCACTTTCTCCGAGGCCTGTGACGGGCCGTACCTCTGAGGGGAAGGGCCCTCAGCCGGCCCCTCCTCTGTCCTCAGAGCCGGTGACCTGGCCCGTCATCGAGGTCGCCAACACCACAGTTAAGGAAATGGACTCCGTGCTCCTGACGTGCCTCTTCAGCGGCAGCGAAGTCTCCATCCGCTGGCTCTTCAACGGCCAGAGTCTGAGGCTCACGGAGAGGGTGACGCTCTCCGGGGACAACAGCACCCTCGCCATCGAGCCGGTGTGGCGGGAGGATGCCGGGGACTACCAGTGCGAGGCCTCCAACCCGGTCAGCACCAAGAAGAGCAACCCAGTCCGGCTGGCCGTGATAAGTGAGTGGCTTCCCACCCTTCTGAGGTTCTTGTCGCGTTGCCATTCATTCGGCGTGTGTGTCCACGCCCGTGTGGGGAGGTCAGAGGGCAGTTTGTGAGAGCCAGGACTCTGGGGTTGGAGACTGAACTCAGGCGAGTCAGGCCTGGTGACAAGCAAGTCACCTGCTGAGCCCAAACTTGCTCGCACACTTATCTGTGCAATTACAACTGTCGAGGTAGGGCAGGCCCCTACCGCTGAGACGCCCCGCTGGCCCGCCGACAGCTGCCTGTCCTCACGCTGACCGCCACGGCGGTGGACCACTTCACACACGACTTTCCTGACAACTCTTTTGGGCACTGGAGAGCTGGCTGGACAGCCGAGAGCGCCAGCTGCTCCTGGAAAAGGCCGTTCAGTCCACAGCACCCCCGCAGCAGCTCAGGGCCGCAACCACAGCTCCGAGGAGCTCGGCGCCCTCCCCGCCCGCCCCAGGCCCCAGGCCCCAGGCACACCCGTGCTGCACAGACACAGCAAGCAAGACACACACGCACACGCGTTTGCTTAAGATTTCCCACTTTAGGAATTCTAAAACGTCTGTCACCGCATAGAGCATGTCTGTGTTGCTGTGTGACTGTTACCCAGTGATTTCCAGAGTTTCCATGCGCCTGCTCTGCCCCTCCAAGCCGGCAGCAGAACTGAGCTGAACACAATTCTTAAATTGTTTCAGGAGCCCCAGGTTCCACGTCACCTTCCATTCAGCCGTGCCAAGGGCTCTGATCTCTTCAGAGTCCAAAACTCTTGTTTTCTGGTTTTGTCTTTAATAGTATCTCTCCTGAGAGAGGTCAGGTGGCATTTTGTTGTGATTTTGATTTCCCTTTTGTTAATGATTGAGAAATGGTCTTTAATTGGACATTTACATACTTTTTTTTTTTTAACTATTCGAGTCTTTTCCTTGTTTTTCAGCTGGGTTGGTGTTTTTTGTGTGTTTTGCTTGGTTGATTGGTTGGCTGTTTTTTACCAATGTGTTAGGAGTTTCTTTATTCATTTTGAACATTAACCTCTTGTCAGATGTTTTATTTACAAGAATTTTCTGCCATTCTGGAAGTGGACTTTTCACTTTCCTGGTAAATTCCTTGGTTCATTGTTACTAATGGCTTTTAAATTGATATAATAATTGAATACATTCAGGAGAAATATTCTCTAGATACAATGTGAAACGATTAACTCAAGCTAATTAGCACATCTACTATTTTCCTTATCATTTTCACGCTAAGACACTTGAAATGTATTTGTTTCTTTGCAGTCCGCTATGGTGGGCTCTAACGCCCTGCCATGCCTTTCCCCTGCCAACCTCAGCCTCTGCTCTGTCCTTGGCCTGGAGCAGTGCCCACTCAAGCTGTCGCTCAGCCTCTGGCACACCTTCAGCCTGTTCCCTACTTCCTCAGGGACTTCTGAGATTCTCACGAATGAGCGTCTTTCTGTGCATGGCTTCCCTCACTCAGCGCACACCCTCCAGGCTCTTCCACGTGATCACACTGACACACTGCCTCCCTTTAAAAGGTTTAACCGCACGCCATGCGAGATACCTCACATTCTCCTTACCTCATCCAGTGATGGGCCCCTAGTGTCCACGCCTTGATTACCGAGAAAACGCCTCGGAGACCCGCTGCGCTGTTGGCACACAGACATTTTCAATCTTGCTGAAGTCCAAGTTACCTGCTTTGTTGTTGCCTATATGTCTGATGTCATGACAAATCCAGTTCCCAAGAGGCTCCCAAGCTGCTTTCTAAAGTCTTACAGTTTGCGGCCGATTCACTTAGAGCTGATTTGTATGTGCGGTTCGGTGAGGACTTAGCCTCACTCTTTTGCCTAGGTACCCTGTGCCCCAGCACCTGCTGTTTAAAAGACTCTCCTTAGTCATTTAACGACCTTACCAGCCTGAGCAAAACTCATGTCACAGGTGCAGCTGGACAGCAAATGACTCCAAGTTCTGAAACCCAATAGGACAATGGTTTTACACCAATTAATTCCATCTTTCAAAAGAGCCAGCAGAGATGAATGTTGTAACAAGCATACAAAATACAAACGAAGTGTTGGCTATGCCAGCCTGTCCAATCTGACACACACACACACATACACACACACACACACACACACACAGGCAAAAACATTCATTGTGCCCCATAAGCACACACATTCACCATGAGCCAACTAACTTCAGGCATTGGCCAGTGGACATGAGCAGGCCTGGGCTGTCCATTCTGTTTCGCTGATCTACACGTCTGCCTTTACGTCAGACTGCTTAGATTGTTGCAGATTTGTGCTAAAATTATGAAATCGTGAAGGATGCCCTGCGATTTTGTTCCTGTTTCAAGACCCTTTTAAGGCGGGTTGTGATGCTCGCTCGTCATCCAGCTCTCAGGAAGGAGAGACAGGCAGAGCTCTGAGAGTTTGAGGCCAGCCTGATCTATAGAGTGAGTTTGGGGACAGCTATTTCTATTTCTATATAAAATGCCCCTGGGGTTTTAATCTGATGTGCATAGAATTGATAGACTACCTACTTTCGGTGATATTGTCATCTATTAAAAAAAAAAAAAAAAACAGACCTTCTTTCAGTCAATTCCAGGCTCGTGCCTGAATTCCAGCTACTCAAGAAGCTAAGATTACCTAACAGAGCTAGTTCAAGGCTGTGCACAAGGCTCTGGGTTCAATCCCCAGTACTGCAAAACAACAGAAGTTACGAGACTGTCTTCCAGCCCGCCAGCCCTGATGTCTTTCACTTCTTGTCCGCTTTCATCATCTCTTAGAGAAGTACTTGAAAGTTTTCTGGTGCAAGCCTTTTATCTTTTTAGTGGAGTTGATTAAGTATTTCACTCTTTTTGGTGCTCTCATAGATAAGATACTTTCCTAACCTCCCATTAGATTGTTCACCGTTAGGGCTGGGACTATCGCATGAGGCCCTAGGTTCAGCGTCCAGTACTGCCAGGAAAAGGGGGACCTAACTGTTGATGGCCAGTATTGGGCCCAGTTCATTCGGGCATGCTCATTTTGTTAGCCATGACTGTGCCGGTTTGCTCTTTAGTTCTAAGAACCGTCTGTGCAATGCTAAGGGTGTTCCCTGAGCAAGTTTGCAGCCTCTGCAGGCTTCACCACCTCACAGTCAAGCACCTGCGACTTCAGTCTAGCCGAATGGCTCTGTGCAGGACTCCCAAGGGTCTCTAGAGAAGAGTGGTCACACAGCGTCCTGTGTTCCTCCTGACCATAGAGAAAAAGCTGCCAGTGTCCCCTCTGAGAGGGACGCTGGTGTGAGCGTCCACGTGTGGCATTTACACGGAGCTAGACTTCCTCGGAGGTTTTTCTCGTTAAAGGCTGTGAAACTTTGTAAAGTTTTGTTGACTGAGTCGTGATTTGATGCATCTGTTCAGCTTCATGTTTCCTGATGCTTCCCTCTCTTAGAGCCCTGGTTTCTGGGAACCAGTGGCCACCAGGCCTGTAACTGTTGAGAGCTCTTCTTATTCTTGGCGTTGTGAAGAAGGGATGGAAAGGTCTCACGTTTCAGTGATAGCCACCTTTTTTAAAGTTCATCTGGGAAAAGGTTGTTAATCATTTTTGCAAAAACAGCTTCTGGTACATCAGCTTTGTATCCTGTTACTCTACCTCTATTTTGTTTACCTTCGTTCTAACCTTTACTTCCCTCCTGGCACCAGCTGAATGCAGCTCTTTTTGAGGCAAGGATCTCATTATATAGCCCAGACTCCTGTCAAACTCACAGTCCCCCTTCCTCAGCCTCTGAACGCTAAGATTTAGGCTGCATCACACCCTTCACCTGCCTCGTAGTAGTTTTTAGAGACCTAATGCAATGATTAAGTAACATTTTTGCAAACTACCACACACACAGGAAGTACAGGAAGTGTTAGCTGCGGGAAGTACAGGAAGTGTTTGTTAGCTGCAGGAAGTACAGGAAGTGTTTGTTAGCTGCAGGAAGTACAGGAAGTGTTAGCTGCAGGAAGTACAGGAAGTGTTAGCTGCAGGAAGTACAGGAAGTGTTAGCTGCAGGAAGTACAGGAAGTGTTAGCTGCAGGAAGTACAGGAAGTGTTAGCTGCAGGAAGTACAGGAAGTGTTTGTTAGCTGCAGGAAGTACAGGAAGTGTTAGCTGCAGCCACCCCCACCCCGGCAGCCCTGAGGTCCGGCTGGTAGAGCAGCAGGCCGACCTGAGCAACCGCCCAGGTTTTAGTCCTTCTTTAAAAAGATCATTCTAAGCCTCCGGTTTTTCATCCTTTAAGTGGAAGTAATTTCAATGTGTCAAATTCATCTTATAAATGAATAAATACAGGGCCGACCACGTCATACCATGTCACACTGTATTTACTGTGATAAATACTGTATCGATTAATCGCTCTTGAGAAGGCTGACAAGCGCTGAGCCTCAAATGGTTAAATACAGCAGAGTGAAGAGGGAGGAGAGGAGGAAAGACGTTATCCAAACCCTGAAAGCACGCGGCTGCTGACTGGAAATGAGACAGAAAGGGGATAGGTCTGGCGCAAAGTTTCAAACCTGGGAGGGTACTAGTTTTCACCTCCAGGACGAGGCTGTGATGGCTTTAGACCGTGAGGGTTAGCCTGGGCTAGCCTCGGGCCACATGCACTCAGATTCCATAGAAGCAGAGAAGGAGGAGTGTCCTCTGCTGCGCGGAGTTCCAGCAGAGTTTCTGCGCGGCTGAGTCATGTCGCCGGGCAGAGAGGCCGGGGCCTTGCAGAGTCTGCTCTGCTTTCCTACCCCCAGCAGAGAGCAGAGCCTCTGCGCAGAGGAGCCGGGCGCCCAGCTAGCCGGGGCCTCTGTCAACTAGATCGTGGACGCAGAGACACTTACTCACGCCTGCCACAGCTGAGACCCCGAAAACAGGTGTAGCCGGGAGGACCCTGGACGGTTCAGCACACAGAACAGCAATCACCCTGTCCCGCAGCCCCACAGCGTCACATGACTGCCAGGACGAAACTGGGGACTGGAAGGAAGGGGGAGAAGCAACTTAGGACAGTGAGGGAGAGACCTGCTGAGCCTCCTGCTTCAGCCATCGACCTTCCCCAGGAGGCTCTCCCCAAGGGCAAACAGGGATGCTCCGAGCTGACAGTCCCCAGGACACACTGGAAAACACTTTCACTTCGTTCCTCACTGTCTTTTCTTTCCCTGACAGTTGACCCAACACGCGGAAATTCTGGCCTGTCCGGGGGCGCCATCGCCGGCATCGTGGTGGGGGCTGTGGCCGGGGTGGCTCTGGTGGGAGCCCTGGCGTATTTCCTGTATTTCAGGAAGACTGGCGGGTAGGACGGCCTTCCCTATCGTCTCCTCCAAGTCTCAGTGCCATGCTTGTGAGTGGGCAGGGCTTCTCTCCCTCTGCTCTGCCACCCTTCCTCCATTCCTAACCTCCGCTTCTCTGAGCCCCGACTCACGCTCCCCAAACTCCTGTTTCTTGGAGCCCATTCCCACCCACTCAGAGAGTGGGTTCAGATACTCCCTCTGTCCTCTAGTCAGAAAGCCAAGGTCCAAGGAGAGGGAGATGTGAGGAGCTCAGCGGGCAGAGGATGGGGGCAGCACTGGCCCGCTGCTGCGGCAGGAGGGGCAGGGCAGGCTGAGGTGAGGCCCCGAGATGAGAAGCCACACTAGGTCCTCCCGGTCAAGAAGATGAGCAGGAAAAAGCCAGAACGACCCATGGGAGACAAGCAGGCCAGGGGCTGGGTGGGGCCTCACTGATGCAGATGCAGAGCTGGGACGCAGCTCAGCAACAGTGATCCGCAGCATCCGGGGACACGCGAGGTCGGGACAGAGAGCAAAGGGTAAACAGAAGCAGGGGTCACACTAGATCAGGGAATGAGGGGCAGAAGTACCAAGCGCGGCGTGACGGGCACCACAAGCTCCCGGGCACGAGCTGCCCGCAGCCCCTCCCCAGCTCCAGGGGCAAGGCCCTGTGTGTGGGGACCAGTCACAGTGTCTGATGTTTATTTAGGGGAAGTGACCAGCGAGATCCCACAGAGCACAAACCCTCAGCCTCCAGACACAGTAAGTAAACACTCAGGATGAGAGCCCGTGTTCTGCCACGCAGCCTGCTCTGCTCGGGGATCCTTTCTGAGTTTTCAGATGGGATCCCCACTTCCCAGAGCTAGGATCCCGGAAGTCACACCCCTCCTAGCTACAGAGCAGGTGCCTGGGAGCCCTGGAGAAGGGCTCGCCCTCCAGGCCGAGCCCGAAGCCAGGTTTCCAGGGCCATCCTGTGTCTTCCTTCCCACCCACACTGGCTGTGGGTGTCCTCCCCGGGGAGACTGTCCCGTGGGCCGTCCGGCTGCTGTGGTCTCTGCGTTCCTCCTTGCCGCTGGGCCACGCTGCTAAGAATCGGCTGTGGGCATCTCGTGAGCTGGGGAACAGGTGGCTCTGTCCTGCTCCTCTGATGCTAAGGCAGCAGGCCTGGACCGGACTCGGAGGGGAGCTAGCCGCCCCGACCTCCGGTCCTTCCACCTGCTGAAGTCACTGATAACTGTCTCTTGCCCCCTAGATCTGGGCCCCTCTGACAGCTCTCCTAAGAAGGTAAGCTCTGCCGCTTTCACTGCTCAAGAATGTCCCTGGAGGGAGCGGGTCCCCGCGCCGTTTGGGGGTTGTTGGCTGGCTGTTGAGAGAGCATTGGCTACCTTGAGTATGTAGCCGAGGCTGGCCTTCACCGCTCCTGTGCTGGCGTGACAAGCGTGTGCTTCCACACCAGGCTGAGAATGAGGCTTTCTGGGAGACACAACTGTGAAATCCAGGGTAGGGGTCCGTTCCTCAGGGCCCTGGTGAAAAGAGCCCCTGAGCCTCACGCAGGAGGGCGTGTCTGAATAACCTTGCCCTGTGTCCATTTCCTGGACGACTCCCAGTCTTCTGTGGCTCTTGACAAGGAACTTGAACTCTGACCCTCAGCCTGGTTACCGATGGGATGGGCATTCCTCCTTCCTCAAAAACATGCTAAAGGACTAAGTGGGCGGGCATGGGCACAGCACTGCCCACAGGGGCTGCGGTGCACCCTTCTCCTTCCGTCGTCAGAGGACGGGTCCGGCCTAGCGGCTCCGAGACCCTCTTCCTTCATCTTATAATACTTACCAAAACGGTGTCATGGCAGCCTTTCACCGGAGTCCACAGACTTTAAACCATAAGGACGCTTTTGCAGTGTGAACTCTGGCAGGCGGAAGCCACCCACAGTGACACTCGTGACCTGCCCTCCGCCCGGCAAGAGCAGTGCAATCAGGAGAGGCCTAGCTTCCCGCACGGCCGGCGGCACCGCCTGCAGCTGTCTGTGCATCTCTGTGGCTTCTGCCTTTGTCCCACTGCTGTCCCCTGGTGTCCACAGCAGTCTGTCTCCTCTGCCAGCCAGGCCTCAGGCTGTCAGGGACCGGAGCCCTCTCCACAGCTCACCTTGCGTGGGCAGAGGCCACAGCACAGTGGCAAGGTGAGGCCCTGACCTGTGTAGTGATGTCACTGGCAACACTCTCGCTTTCAGGTGGATGACGTCACATACTCTGCCCTGGACTTCAGTGCCCAGCAGCTGAAAGAACCAACGTCAGCCTCTCCATCTCCAAGTGCCACAGAAATCGTTTATTCGGAAGTAAAAAAGAAGTGAGCAAAGTCTGTCTGCTGGCCGCACCTACGGTGCATTCCCAGAATTCCTCCTCCACAAGCCCTGGGGAGGGGGACACACACACACACACACACACACAGACACACACACACACGCACACACGCGCACACACGCGCACAGGCACACACACACACACACACACACACACACACGCACGCACACACGCGCGCACACACACACGCACAGTGTGGCAGCTTTGGGCTGCAGCCTCTCCGTCAGTGTCAACAGAAGAAGAGGGATGCCCTGGAGCCTGCAGGAGGCCCAACCCTCCTTGGCAGAGGAGAGGTGCCAACCCCGCCTTGGCTTTCCTGGAGTTGGAGCACATTCATCCCTCCCCCAACTCCAAGTCCTGCATAGCAGAGTCTTACTTGAAGCTCCATGACCTTGGAGGTCGCCTAAGCAAGGACTGGCCGCGCCCACGTCAAGCCTGCGAAGGCCCGCACCCGGGAAGGACAGCTGCAGCCCGCACGCCGTGGCGCCCAGCCCGCCCTGCTCCGAGCCTTGTCCCGGAAAACCCACTCAGAGCAGCAAGAAAGGGCCTTGGCCTTCCTTCCAGGGGAGGAAGAGCAAGACCAGGTCTCTAACCCCCAGTCGGAAGGGGCCCCGGAAAGCTGGCTGGCGGTCTTCTGGAACCTGAAGAGGAATCTGAGAAGATGCCTGGCAGAGCAGCGACGCCGTCCTAAAAGAAGCTGCATCTGGCGTGCAGAGTTTTCCTCTCTGAGAGAACCCACTGTTTGGGTGTTGCAGCTGCTGGCTGGCCTCGCCAGTGAGCTGATCCGTCTGCCGTCGGGGAAGGAACCCCTGAGCGCCTGTCTCCCTCGGCCTCTCCAGCCATGAGTTCCGAACCAAAATAAATGAGCGAACAGCGAGGCGGTCACTTGCAGACCCGCCGTGGGTCAGGCCAAGCCTCCTGCTTTTCTGAATGGGTCAGAAACGCCTGCCTTTCCCTCTTTCCATAGTTGTTTTTTTTTTTTTTTTTTTTTTTTTTTTTCCAGACACTGGTCAGAGCCTGGGCAATTGTTCTCTGACACTTTGGGCTTCCTCATTTTTCCCCGAGGCTTTTCCACACCCACCTGTGCAGGCTGCCAGCTGACCTTGGGCCTGACTCAAAGGCCATGCCCCTCTGCTCCAGGCCAACGCTGACATTTCCAGTTTGTCTGCTTTAGTGTTTTTCTTTTAAACTCTAACAAAACTTTCTTCAGCTTCAAAAAATAAAATAGTGGCAGGCTTTCCTCGTCTGCACCAGATTGAGATCTAATGAAGTTCCTGGAGTCCGGGGGCCTCCAGCTGCCCTCTGGCTAGGCATTCATTTCCCTTTCTCCTTTCTCCTTGGCTCGCTCTTTCCTGCCTGCCTGCCTGCCTTCCCTCCTTTCTCTTTTCAAGAGAGTTTTAGCATGTGTCCTGCGCAGGCTCCATCTCACAGTTCTGCGTTCTCAGCCTCCTGCCAGCTAAGATCAGTGCGGCCACTGGGCCGGATCCCCGCGCACCCCGGCTGCCCTGCATTCTCAGGAACCTTGGCCTCTGCTCCTAGGTGTCTGGTCATGTGGCGTGTGCCATTAAAGGGACAGTCACTCAAGCGAAGATGGGCGTCGTTTACAACACTGTGCAGCGGGCTCTGCTGGGAACGTGGGCTGTCAGCGGGTGCTCTTGCCCAGCCCTGGCCTTTCCGCAGCCTCGGCAGCCTGCCCCACCTCCCCCAAGCTGGGATGGTCCCAGCACAGCAGGAGAGCCGCGCAGTCTCAGGAATCTTCTGTCAGGTTCGCCCTCCCTGGGCGCGGTACAGAGGGTATTAAGTGTCCGGCCTCACGCCGTGCCTAACGGGGCTCCCCAGAGAATTGGTGAAGAATTTTCCTACTCAGGGATTTCTCTCAGGGATTTCCAGCCCAAACGCAGCCTGTCTGTCTTGCTTCACCCGTGCTGTGCAGGGTTATTTAATTTTGCCTGGACTAGAGACAGATCTGGGTGTCTGTAAACTTGCCCTATGTCCGTAATAAATAATTATCCTGTGTCTCCGCTCTCCTTGGCGGGTGTCTGTCTGTCTCTGTTTCGCCGTGCTCAGGAGAGAAGCCAGGTCTAGCATGGTCAGACAGGACTCCGGCACCCAGATGTACCCCACCTGACGCTGCTCTGGACAATGTCTTTCTCACAGACAGAGACAGTTGCTGGCCCGGGCGGCGTCAGCTAAGAGTGCAGCCGCCCTCTGCGGCAGTCACCTAAGAACCCGCTAAATCCATGGCACAGTCATTACAAAGTGTACGGGCGAGCAACGAGCCAAACTCCGGCAGAGAGCTGGCTGTCCTCCAGGAGGGAGGGGTTGCAGGAGGAAGGGGCCTGCCTCTCTGGCCCGCTCGCTCGCTCGCCACAGGACACTGGGCCCCCTCCAGCTCCTCCCGCCCCTCCCTCTTCCCCGTCTGCCCCCTCCACCCTCCATCCCGCCCCTCCCTCTTCCCCATCTGCCCCTCCACCCTCCAACCTGAGTCCACTGAGTGTCGCCCTACTGTTCCGTCCCGTCACAGTGGGAATGCCTGCGTGGTGCGCCCTCCCCCACCCTGCCCGCACACCCAGCGCACCAGAAGCGGCAGGACATCACCGCCGCTCCTGCGGTGGATTCGAAGCTGCGCTGCCTTCACACTGCAGCGCTGGGAAGCTCTCCTTCCGGGTCACACACGCCGTGCCACCAGCGCACCGCACCTGGCACAGAGGCCTCAGGTCTCTGCAGATCCCGGTCCCACCCTTCGCCAGCTCCACGGCCTCTGCAGATGGCCCTGCCTCGTCCAGAACGTGTCTCCCAACAGACCTCCGGCTGTCCTGGACTCACTCTGCAGACCAGGCCGGACTTGAACCCACAGAGACCCGCCTGCCTCTGCCTCCCGAGGGCCGGGGTTAAAGGCGTGGGCATCAGGCCTGGCTCCCTTCCTGTCTCTCTTCATCCACACATATGTTGTCTACCGAGTGTTCTCCCTTCTCGGCTCTCTCAAACAGTTCCCCAGCCCTCGTTAGACCTGTCTCCTATACCTCCCTCCCCGTGCACATGGAGATCTCAGTCCCAGGGCTGTGCCTAAACATGACACCGAGCGGCGCGGCCTCTCCATCCTGCTCGCTGCGCTGCCTCACACCCTTCACCAAAAGCAGCCTCACACACCCCAAACACCACAGCACTCCATTCTGGACACCAGATTTGGCGGGACACACACCACCTGTGGTTGACAATGTTTTCCCGGTGGCCAATGCACATATTTCCAAAAGACGTAGAAATAGCATGGGTCCCTGCTCTGGGGAACGCAAATCCCTCGGACAGAGGACACAGAAAAATAGCAATAACAAGAATTTGAAAGGGACAAATTCCTCGAGACAGAGACAGAAGAGCCCAGGGGCTAGGTCAGTGTCACAGCATTTGCCAAGGAGTGCGAGGCTCCGTGCCCCGAAGAGGGGGTGGACAGAGACCTCCAGGGGAAAACGGGAGACACGGCTCCAGGCTGGCGTCGGTGAGGGACCTCTCCAATGGTGCTCAGGCCCAGTTTTGAACCCCCACTTAACTGGGGTGGAGGAGAAGGCGAACGCTGGCCTTCTTAAGCCGCCCAGCTGCCGTGAGTGATGGCTTGTGTTAACTGCCCGCTCGGGGACCCACGCTGACCCAGGAGACGAGCCTCCGGGCAGCCCGTGAGAGTACCGGTCAGGTACGCCAACGCGTCACATGCTGGGTGAGCCCAGCAGCTGGGAGGTTGATGCAGGAGGATCACCACAAGTACCAGGCCACCCTGATCACACAGTGAGAACCATGCCAGCTGGAGCTTCACGGCAAGGTGCTGTGTCAAAAAACAAAAGCCAAGAAACAAAACAGCGAACAGAGTTAAAACGCCGAGGGGGCCTGCGCACAGGAGAGCACGCACGTGTGCGCTCACGGGGCTAGGGATGGGTGCAAGGCCACACGCGCCATAGGCTCCTGCTGACACCCAGCCGCGGCCGAGCCTACCAACCGCTTTATCCTCGGCACAGCCAGGAGATAAAAAGCCAAGGTGGCCGCAAATTCGGTCACTTACTTTGATCTTTCTTTCTCACATATTTTAAGTGAATTTCTGCAGTTCTTCAAAATTAAAATGTGTAGTGGAAGCTTCGGCTCCTTTAAAAGCTTAGTTAGGCTGCGTGAACAGATTTTCATTTCAGTCCCTGGGGGGGGGATGGGGAGTTGGTTTAGCTGGTCCACAGCTGGTGTTGCCCGGCACAACTGGGAGACGGGCGTCTTTGCCAGCCGGTTGGTTCAGTTCTGAGCCCTCAGAGAGGACACACAGGTGGGGGCCGCTGGTCCGGGCAGCTTAGTTACTGAGCTCTCAGCGGGAGGACAGGTTTCGCCCTGGCCCTCACCTGGAGTGGGGGATAGGCAGGATGTTTCACACCTTCCGTTTGTGTGAGGATCACAGACAGGTGGTCAAGGCAAACCAGTGTGACTTCCCTGGGAGCTCATTCATTGTGCTGAGGTGCCTTTGCGCTGACTTAAGGGATTTACGGAATAAACCAGGCGGCTAGCGTCTACTAGAGCCCTGGAAAGATCCCACGTGCAGTGTGTTGTTTTATTAATTTTCCTTCAGTCCTCGCTCCCCCTCGAGAACTGTTCGACTCTGCCAGCGGGCTCTGGCAGTTTGACGCCTGAACAGGGACTTGAGATACAGGGAAGCAGTACAGGACACTTCGGGTGTTGGCACGCTCAGATCGTGAAGAGAAAAGGGCGCAGTGAGAAAAATGTGAGAGTAAAAATGGGACAAGGCAGTAGCCTCGTGTTTTCTTGCATGGAATTCAATCAGAAATAGTCTGTATGTAGCACAGGACTGAGAACTGGAACTTCCAGGGTTAGAAAGAGGTTAGAAAGATGGGAGGCTTCAAGACAAAAAGAGAGTAAATCATCGGCTCCTCCAGAAGAGCTTTACATCCCTCCTGATGACAGTAATTTCTTGTTAGGAGAAGACTTTGAGGATGACTTAGATCCTGATGAGGCTGCAGAGTTGGAGGAAGAACAAGCTAGGCAGAACAGGGAAGGATAACTAAGTTTTATGGCTTTCCAATTATAGAGCAACCTGATGGACAGGGTAATATAGTGAGAGTCCATGCAAATGCTTAAAAGAAAGCAAATGGTTAATTCTCCTACAAAGCTTCTGTGGTCATAAAAAATCGGACTCAACAACTAGCAAGTGCTTTGTCTGTCTGTTTTGAACGTATAAGTTCACCATGTTCAGTAGGTCTTGGTTATAGATTATTGGTCATTGGGTAAGTTTAAAATCTGTACCATAAAGTTAACTTACTTAAAACCCAGGGTTAAAAACCATTCCAAACAACAAATGCACGTTACTCATATCCCAGAATTTGGAAAACTAAAATATGTTCATGTAACAACTGACACTTTTTCAGATTTATCATGGCAACTCCCTTAGCAGGAAAAGCCACCAAACACATTATAAGTCATTGCTTAAAGTGTTTTGCTACAATTGGTATTCCTTCCACTATAAAGACTGATATATATGAGTCAAGCTTTTCAGGGTTTTTGTGCTCAAATGAATTCAAGTCATAAAATGGGTATTGCATAGAATCCTCAAGGCCAAGAAATTGTCGAGCATGCCCACGGATCTCTTAAGAACCAATTGCAGGACACAGAGTTAACAAAATGTAACTAAAAAGAAAAATAAAATTAAAAAAATACAACCAATTGCAAAAAATAAAAAATAAAAAAGGGGAGGAGTCATATCCCCAAATCTTAATCATGCTCTCTTTATTTTAAATCTTTTGAATGTGGATATACAAGGCCGTTCTGCAGCTGATCGATTGTGGTATCCTAATACCAAAGATAATTGTGCCCAAGTAAAATGGAAAGATCTGATTACTGGAATATGGAAAGGGTCCTGGCCCCATATTAATATGGGGAAGAGGGCATGTTTGGGTTTTCCTACAGGACAAAGAAGGAGCCAGGTGGGTCCCGGAAAGGCTGGTGCAATTTGCAGGAGTTGTTCCCCGGAAGGAGGATGTTCCTGCTGCTGACCATGGTGAATTCTGTCCTAGTGGTGAAGGGAAAGCTGCACTGGGCTTATGCTCCTGATCCACCTGTGTTTCATTCTGCTCCTGGGAGAAGATGTCATGCAGAGAAACCTCTTATACAATGTGACTGACATTGATTTATCTGTTAATGAGGACAATTCTCAACAGAATCAGGAAGAATGAAAAGAGGACTGACTATGGGGCTTTGGTCTGATTCTCGTTTTCAGCAGACCTAATTTTGGAAGCTTGCCACAGAAACTCTTGGGAGGCCCTGTAACTGCCTATGTAAATTCTCCTTTTGCTTTGATGTTTGGAAATGTTAACAAGATTCAAAATTTAATGTTTCTTGCCATCCATGTAAACTATCAAACTGTATTTTTATGCTTTCAAATGGTTCTGGTTGTTTGACAGCCTTTTATTATGTTTCCTGTGAATGTGGGTCATTTTCTAAGTCGCGGAATGTAATAGGACTTGGCTTATTACTCTTATTAGGATCATGTCTCCTACCAGTGATAATTAAGCTGATCTGCATAAGATTAAACTACCCTAGCAGAGGTTGGTAGTCAAACACGAGTAAGATCTCTCTGAGGAATATTCAACCTAAGACAGGGCATGAATGAAGGAATTCATGTACCAATGACGGGTAAGATTATATCTTTCAAGAGAGACAACCTAAGACAGGCACAATCTTCTGCTCCATAGCTCTGAAGTTATAGTCAATTTTTAAAATATAAAAAAGGGAGACTGTGGAGAGCTGCTGGTTTGCCAGGCCACTTTCTTATTACACAGGTTTCACCCTGGCCCTCACCTGGAGTCAGGGATAAGCAGGATGTTTCACGTCCTGTTGGTTCATGTCCTTTTGTCTGTGTGAGGATCACTCAGACAGGTGGTCAAGGCAAACAAGTGTGACTTCTCCATGAACCCCTTCATTGTGCTGAGGTGCTTTGCTCTGACTATGAAAAGGGATCATTGGAATAAACAGGTGTCTACTGGCTGCCCTCTCCAAAAGATCCCATGTGCAGTGTGTTAGTTTATTAATTTTCCTTCAGTCCTCGCTCCCCCTCAAGAACTGTTCAACTCTGCCAGCGGGCCCCGGCACAAATACAGGAGTGCAGAAAGGAGACAGAAGAACATGTCCAGGAGGGTTTCAAGGAGATGGGCAGGAGAGGAAGGTGGCTGCTTCCTCATCCTGCTGCATCTGCCGTTTGTTCCTGCTGGACTGCTAAATATCCTGATGACTCAGACTGGATTCTCACAAAGAACCCGAGGACCCTAACCAGGCAAAACTGAGTCTCAAGAGGTCTATGCCCCTGCCCCTCCTAGCCTTCTTTCTCTCCTGCCCAGGGTCAGGGTTTGGAAGGGAGTTGGAGGCATAAGGAACCCCAAATAAAATGGAGTTAAAAAGTAGCACCTCCAGAAATATAACTAAATCACTTCTCCCTCCCTTCAAGCCTTCCCTGTGTAACACTCCCCGTACCTCAGCTCTCACTCAAACTCATAGACTCCCTTAAATTAAATTTGTTTTTTATTGACACAAAGACATGAAATTGTCGGACTGTGGTGGTGGCACACGCCTTTAGTCCCAGCACTTGGGAGGCAAAGGCAGGTAGATCTCTGAGTTCAAGGCCAGCCTGATCTACAGAGTGAGTTCCAGGTTAGTAAGGGCTACACAGAGAAACCCTGTCTCAAACAAACAAACAAAAACACAACCAAAGACATAAACTTGTACAGATTAATGGAGTACCATATGAGGTTTATACACTGTACAATATTTGCATAAAATTAAACATTCACATTCTCAAACAGCATTTCTTTGTGGCCCAAACACTCGGCTCTGAGGGATGGTTCAGCCTGGAACTTGTTGCCACAGAGCCTGCAGACCTGAAGCCAGATCCCCAGCACCCACAAACCGGGCATGGCAACCTGTACCTGTAACCCCGGCACAGGGTCGGGGAGGCAGACAGGCTGGTGGAAACAGTGGTCTCTGGGTTCAGTGAAAGACACGGTGGCTCACAACCATCTGTCGCTCCAATTTCAGGGGTCTCTGAGCTTTGCAACCGGCACGCATGTGACACACATGCACACGTGCAGGGAAAACACATGTGCACATACAAACAAAATCAACCTTCAAAACAAATTAACATGGAGGATACACACATACACACCCACACCCACACATGCCATCCACACACCACACACACATACCATACACACACATACACACCACACACACACACACACACACACACACATTGCTTTACTGTCACCTGTAAAGACTTTGACAAAGTCCCGTCTAAGCTAGGGTCACAGCACCGCCAGCAGCATTTAAAGTAAAACTATCAAAGCTATAAGAGGTTGAGGCTGGGGCTCAGCTTGCAGCTCAGTGGGGGGGAGGGGGAGGTCACTTAGCAGGCCCGAGGCTCCGGTTTGAGCCCCATCACCCAATAAAGGCAAGAGAAGGAGCCCAGCGACAGATCAGAGGTGGGCACCTTGTTTGTCCTCAGCCTGGGCATTGTGGCCTGGGCTGGAATGCCACCACCGGGAGAGGCGGAGACAGGCAGGTTCCTGTCTCACTGACCAACCCTCTGTCTTGAAGAATAGTCTCTGTGGTTCAGGCCCACCTGTCTGTGGAGACTGACCCTGGCCAGCTAGGACCGAGGCCTAAGCAGTGTCCTAGAGAACAGACGTGGGCCGGAGAGGCTCGGCCAGGAGCGCAGCTGCTCTTGCAAAGGGCTCAGCGTTCCCAGCACCACACGGAGCCCACAACCGTGTGCAACTCACAACCACTAAGTCCGGTCCCCAGGGCTCTGACACCCTCATCTGAAGCCCGTGAGCACCAAGCACGCAGGGCACACAGAGGCACACGCAGGCCACACGTCCACGCACACATTAATAAATGAAACGCCTTGAAGAACAGCCTGGGCTGGGGACTCGGGGAAAGCGAGGGAGCAGGCAGCCTGAGGGAGCTCACAGCGAGGAGTGGCCGAGCCGTGTCCAGCTACTGACCTTCCCCAACGGCCTCTCAGCCCTCCAGACGCCCGGAACAGTCAGGGTGACCAACGGCCGCTCGAGGCAGGGCAGGGCGGGGGCAGAGCCTCGCCCCAGGCAGGGCCCGTCACCCCGGCATATGTGCCTGGGAGGTGCCCATGTTTCATCTGTGCCGTGTTTCCTTGTCAGACCACGGACTTGTGACGCTCCACGTGTAGCGAGACTTCATCGATGGGGAAGAGCGTGTGCCCCAGACGGAGAGCAGCATGGGCTCTTCCTCTCACCTTCACACAGGTCATGGCCATCAAAACTGGGGCCAGGCCTGCGTGCCAGCGTCTACCCACTGGGCCATCCCGCCAGGCCTGTGGAGACAGAAGGGGGCTGGATTTCTTGGTCACTGGCCCCACACACTTCCAGGAGATGTAACCAGCACCCCAAAACAAACGTCAGCCAGAAAGTGGAGCTTCAGGTCCAAGGATATACCTGCACTAAGCTGGAGAGGTGGCTGAGGGGTTAGAGCACCGGCTGCTCTTCCGAAGGACCTGAGTTCAATTCCCAGCACCCACGTGGTGGTTCACAGCCCTCTATAGTGAGGTCTGGTGCCCTCTGCTGGTGTGCAGGTGTACATGCAGGCAGAATGCTGTATAAATAATAATACAAAAGAAAGGAAGAAAGGAAGGGAGGGAGGGAGGGAGGGAGAGAGAGAGAGAGAGAGAGAGAGAGAGAGAGAGAGAGAAGGAAAGAAGGAAACGTTCTGCTCTTCCCCTGCTGTCCCCGGGGTGCGGAGGTGCATGGAGCAGAGGCTCGGGTAGGTCAGGATTCGGCCTCTCCCGTAACCCACCGGGTGGCAGAAGGCTGCGGGAGGTGTGCAGGCCGGCTGGGGCATGGGTAAGAACCGTGGCCGGGCTGAGGATGTGGGCAGGAGCACTTCAAGAAACGAATCAATGAGAAACCATGTCTGTACGCACTGCGGTGCTCTGGGGAGGAGGGTGGCCACGAGCAGGGCTGGGCAGCTTCCCCCACGTTTCTTTGTGAACATCAAGGTTTCTCTCGTCCTGCCAGCAGACAGTCTTGTTTCCCCCACAAGCCTGGAAATGGAGCGACAGCGGGACCCAGAGCCTGACAACTGGGAAGACACAGAGCCACAGCTGCTGGACTTTCCCGACGGGTCAATGGGTCAGAGGCAGGTCCCTCTGCAGCACCCTCCAGCCGAGCCTGTCCGCACAGGCCGCAGCGTGACCCTGCTCTCCCACACGGCCGGGTGTCGGGAGATCATTAACCAACTGCCCCGCAGCAGAGGGAAACTCAGCTCCCCAAGACTCCCGCCACACACACACACACACACACACACACACACACACACACACACAAACACGCTATCACCGGAAAGCTGTTGGAGCTGCCCCTCAGCTCTGGAGTTTAGGAGCCCTTTGCTATGAGAACCGTGCCAGAGGGTGGTCAGAACCGCCGGCCGAGAGTGTCTTCAAAGGGCAGCCGGGGTGAGGTCAAAGTCTCATGAAGCGAGCAGCCTTCCTCACAATCCGGGCCACGTGTGGCGAAAGCTTCGGAGCCCAGGCAGGACACAGCGTTCTCTGCGCTCCGAGCTGCAGCAAACACGGTCAGGGGATCAATAAATACAGAGTACTAGGCCCCCAGCGACACCGGCACGCACGATTATCACCCAATTACACGTCTCAGACTGGTAAGCCTGTGTGACAGGCTGTCAAAGTACGTTGGAAACTGACAAAGGCATTTAGGTGGGTCCCAAGGCCTGCGAGCTTCCCCAGACTTGTCCCAGGTCTGACCTGAGCCTCCCCGGGACCCACATAGGAGAGGGGGAAGCAGCTGTGGAAGGCTGTCGTCCTCTGATCTCTGCATGACACACACAGAGAGTAAACAGCGCAATAAAATTGCGTAGATATTTACTCTCAGGAGAACTATTTTAGGGTGCCCACATCTATCTGGGCATGGTGTTTGTAAAAGGAATCTGGCCGTGACCTCTGACCCTCCTACACTTGCTGCTTTACTGTGTTAATTTCCTTAACTGATTCTGCAGACACCTGAGAAGGATGGTGGTGTTGACAGGAGCTTGGGGAGCCAGCACCCCCTACCCCCAGGGAGCTTTCCTCGCTAAGCCCATCCACAGCCCCGTTTGTTCCAAAGGAAAGGGTGGGAATGGAAACTGGCAGAAACAGACGCTAAGTGCAAAAGACTGTTTTACCTTCGTGATCCTACACAGAGCACGGCGCTTGCTCCTTAGTGGACCACTTTGCTGGTGTTGTGGCTAAAGAAAGTCCATTTCGTGATGAGCATCTGTCTTGGTACCCGGCAGCCACTGAGCTCTGACCCCAGTCTCCGGAAGGTAAATTCCCAGTAACCTTGGCTCAGCAGCCCCACCCAAAACTGTCCTGCAGCGGCCATCTACTTGTTATGATGGGACTAAATGACTTTCTTTCTGCTTAGATTGTTTGGAGCTGCGCTAGCCGCTGGGCAGAACAGACCAGCTTTGCTCGCTGGCGTAGAAATCAGGTCTTTCTGCGGTTTTCCTCGTTAAAAATCCTTCCCCTGATCTCTTTCTCACAGCCATCTCAAATTTGGCAGAGGCTGCTGTCTGCCAGCAGCAATAAATCTTTACTTGTAGTTAGACTGAGTCCATAGGAAGAGCCCTGGGAGACCCCACACTGGGGGCTCGGGTCTGAGATCAGCCCTAGAGGGAGCAAGTCCAAGGTGGACCTGGCAGGCCCAGGGAGTCCAGGCTGGACCACCCCAAGCGTGCAGCCTGAAAGCAAACAGAATGAATTACCGGCTGACGTGCTCCTGAAGCCTGGACCTGCCAGTTGTTCTGTCTGTTCTGGAGTGCAGACATGTGGAGAGAGGAAAGGCAGAACTGAATGTGATCATAGACCCAGTCTCCAGGGCTTTAATCTTGCAAAATGCAACTTCTACAACCTTCATTCCAGAGAGCCCACAGGATGGGCAGGGATAAGATGTATCAGGGTCCGAGGAAACAGCCAACCAATGAGCAGCCCACCGAGAGACCATCCCCATGGAAGAGAGCCAGACCCTGCCAGTATTATTGATGCTCTGCTGTGCCCGCAGACGTGAGCCAGGCTAGCTGTCCTCTGAGAGGCTCCATGCATTGAAACAGGCTGAGACCTACAGCCAAATAGGAGATGGAGACCTGGGGATTGGTGGAAAGGCCACAGTCTTATGATCCAGGACAGCTGGGCTTCAAAGTAGGTTTTCTTTTTTATCAACATGGCTGGACAGTAAGATTCTAATATTGCTTGTTTTCTATACTACTGAGTCTTAATTCTTCCTTTTCCTCATTGAACTATTTTGAAGAAAACTAGCATTTTCCTCAAATGCTATTTTTTGAATGTCTTTGCAAAAACTTAAAAAATGTTTTTCCCTTTAGGTTAAAGTGGTGTTACATAACCTGTAAAGGCTACACTGAAAGGAAGTGATGGAGGTACTCACTGTTTCTCTTCTATTTGTTATGTGACTGAGGCACCAGCTGCCCTATTTATTAAATAGTTAATATGAATTAAATTACCTCCGAGAGTTCTCTTTATAACTCAAATTGTGCCTGTTTTGACCTGAGTTTCAGGAAGACTGCATGGATCAGTCTTTATTCAACTGTGCTTTACAAATTATCTCAGGCTTCCACGTACATTATTCTGCAACTAAAGGACTTTAAGAAAAAAAAATACTTATTAAGCTTTTCAGATTGTCTGCCTCCATCTGCAAACACAAGCAAACCAGGTGAAATCTCTCTGTAATAGCCAGGCTGTGGTGGCGCACGCCTTTAATGCCAGCACTCGGGAGGTAGATGCAAGTGGGTCTCTGAGTTCAAGGCCAGCCTGGTCTACAAAGTGAGTTCCAGGACAGCCAGGGCTACACGGAGAAACCCTGTCTCAAAAGAACCTAAATAAATGTGTGTGTACATCAGTAATAACTCCAGATGTGCTTAAAATAATCAAGGACTTGTTAAAAGTTAATACCCCTTTAAAAAAAGGAGATGGCAGGGTCATCGGCCCCCGCCTAAGTCACGCCTCTGTGGGGTGGGGGGTGTTGATCCCATTGTTTCTAATTGTGGTGTGGCTCAGCCCTAGCACACACCTTTAATCCAAGAGCTAAATAAAGTCAACCCTAGGTCAAGCGGAGCAAGCAAACAAGTGACAGGGATCAAAGATGGGAAAAGACCACAGGGAGGGAGAGGAAGTCTGGAGGACAGACCGAAAGATGCACAGGAAGTGAAAAGGAGGGACATTGAGTTGAAGGGTATTGATGACAGGGTGAAGGAGGAGGAAGGCTTTTTCCTCCTGGGACACTGGCTGAGCAGGAAGGTCAGCTGGGTGCTTTCTCCGCCTCTCTGAGCTAGCAGGCCTTCTCCTCCACATCTGGCTCCTGCGTCTTCATTGGTAAAATCAAATGTTTGGGATTTTCTCTCTTTATAACAACATTTTGGCAATCCATCCTGTGGCACAGCCCAATGGACAGAGGGATCGCTGCAGCTGTGGGCACACTGAGAGGCCATCAGATTTGGTAAATCACCTGAATACGGTGAGGCCTGCTCCTTCCGGGTAGCGTAACTGTAGCCATTTCTGTTCCAGGCCTGCCGGCCACATCACCTCAGCTTGATACAGAAGAGAATCTGGCTGATCAATATCTATGTTTATATTCATCATACCTGTGGCCTTGGTCCCAGGAAGTCCCCAACCATAAGGGCAGCTGCCCCTGACCATGAACTTTACTTTGAACCAATCAAAAGAAAGGTCAACTAGAACTGCTTGTCAGGACAGCAAAAATAACAAGTCCTAATGCCTACCCTGCTCCACTGTGCTTCCCCCCCCCACTCCCATGAGGACTAATTTCAGTTTTCACCCTTTAAATATGCAATACAGCTTCCCCTCAAGGACGTGGTTCAGACCCAAACTGGCTGCTTCCCTGAGTTCAGAAAATAAAACTTTCATTTTAAGCTTATGTATCTGAAGTGAGTTTTCTCAGCTTCTACCCCAAACCCAAGAAGTCTTCAAGGAGAGAGTTAAGGATGGGAAGTAGCATAAAAGAAGGTTTGGGGACCCTGAATAGTGCCACTTTAGATGGCTTAAAAACAAAAGCAGAAAATGAAAAGCTAAATGGCTTAACTGAAATTGTCTCAATACCAATTACAATTATTATCATTTTGGTATTTTATTTTTCATCCTTAATAGGCTTCATGTACCAACTCGATGAGAAATGCTTTAGAGATACAGGAAAAAGAAAAACATGAAAAGTGTATTGGTAAGATGCAAGCCTTAGAAAGACTTAAAAAGGAATAGAAGCACTAGTAAGATCTATAAATGAAAATAAGAAAAACACTGTGAGCATACTGTTTATCTACTTTGTTTGTTTTATGCCTCTACCTCCCTCCCAGCCCCCAACACTAGGTAGGAAAGAAGGAAGGTTAGAAGGGAAAGGGGACATAGACCTCTTTAGACTTGGTTCCTTGGGACAAATCCAGTCTACATAGTCAGGAGATCCAGCAGTTCAGCTGTAATGCCAGGTTCACGGGACCCTCAGAGACCACCAGGAGACGACTCGATGCAATTGCAAGAGAGCTTTATTATGAGAGCGATCAAACTGGGGACCCAAGTCTCACTGGCGCAGCAGTAGAGAAGTGGGACCTGAGCTCCGAGTGAACAGGGTTTTTAAAGGGAAAGTCTGTGAGCAGGGAGTTTCCATGACAGCAAGCAGGGGGGCACAAGCCTTGGCATTACAGAATTGGGTGAAGTTTAGCAGGGCGGGGTAACCTTTTCTGAGGTATATAATCACAATGGCTGTTTTTCTAAACCATATCTGAAAGATTGGAGAGAATTTTCACACCCGATTCTCAACCGATTCCCATTGATTATTGCCAGGGAGATTGTCTCTATTTTCTATGAAGCATTTATTCTGTTACATTTCCTGGAGGCTGTTGCTAGGAGAGTTAACTTTGTTCTCTGCCAAGTGTACACTCTGTGATATTTCCTGGTACCTGAATTCAACTCCCAGTCAAAATCTTTATTTCAAAATGGAGTTATACCCAGGCTAATTTAAACTCTTCACAGCAAACCAGCCAACAACATGAACAGCAGCAGGGAGAGCAGCAGCCACATTCTCCTTCCAGCTCCTTTTTCTCTCAGTGCTCTGTCATTTATCCCCTCTCAGACTCTTCAGAATTAAACTCTCTACAGCTGGGAAAGATCACGTTCCTCTCCAAGCCCACACAAGGCAATCATAGCCAGCAGCTGCGGACAAACTAAAACCAGGCCCATATCCTACACCTGGGATTAAAACAGAAACATATTTATACAATTCAACTGAGTCTTTAAAGAGACCAAAACTCCCCCTACAACAGTCAAACACTGACGAAGGACAAGCCTTAATTTAGACAAGCCTTAGAGAGACCTAAGAAACATACTCAGAGGAATTTAGACAAGAGCCTACCATGCCACCACATAATGAAACCAAAAGGGGCGAGCCAAGGTTGTTAAAAAACCAACCTTGGCTTATCCAGTTACTCCACAAGACCGAGCAGCAGACAGTAAGCCCCGCACGGTGGTGGAGAAGGTAGATGGAACCCTGCAGATCTGAGGATCTGAGGAAGCAGCCGTTATCTGTGGTGTGCGTTCATCTTACGGGAAATTAAATTCACGAGTCTTGGAAGCTGGTCCTCAGTTACCATGGAGAACATGGTGGAAAGAGAAAGCCAGGGCCATAGGACAATGAAGTCAGGAATTGCTGATTCCAGGAATCAGGGGCTGGGTGAAGGGTTTAGAGAGCAGCTGAAGATCACGCCTATGCCGTCTAGCAGCGTTCAATGCTTGGGAAAAGGTTGAAGGATCAGGAAAGAGGCGTGAGCCATTTACTAAAATACAAGGCCCAAAGAAGCCGTCACTAATTTTTTGCAAAGATTGGCTTCAGCTGTGAAAAGAGGATCAGACTCAGAAGTCAGAAAAATACTGGTTGAACCTTTGGCTTTTAAAAATGCTGATTTAGAATGCAAAAGAGTGATTAGACCTTAAAAACAAGTTCAGCACCAATAGAGGAATGGGTCAAAGATATTGGGTCTCATGTTTATGATGATACTATGATTGGAGACCTAATTTCTAAGAATCTTAAGAAAAATCAAAATGCCGATGCTTTAATTACAGTAAACCAGACCATTTGAAAAGAGATTATAGAAAAGGCACTAGAAAACAGGGTTTTCTCTAGTGATCACCCAAGAGGAAGGCCCCAGCCTTCTGACATACGCAGAAGGTGCGGCAAAGGCCAGCGTGGGACGGAGATCAACAAGGGAGAGGAGACTCTGAGGCCTCCCGCAGGCCCCAATATCAAATCCAGTACAATCGCTCCCTGTCAGTACCGGGAAGCTCATCCACAGAGCCATTAAAGATGTGATTGTAGTTACAGCATCGCTCTGGACGTAAGGACAGAACAGCTTCAGTACACAGTACAAAAAACTCAAGAGGGACCACAAAAATATATTTTGGAAAACTGTTATAAATGATCAGAAGATGAGGCTAAAAATTCAAATAAATGGCATTGAAATTAAAGGTTTAGTAGACACGCAAGCAGAAGGAACAATGATTTCACCAAATCTTGGCCTCCAGAACGGCTTCTTCAGGAGGTTAGTGCTCAGCTTCTAAGGACTGGAACTTTATCTCAGACAAAACAAGATGGGTCACGTGTAGAGGAAAATTAAAAGCCACCTGTGGCAAATGCAGCCGGGAATTTACGGGGACGTGATTTGTCTGCAGTGGAAACCATGGGTGACCTCTCCTGATCTCAGAAAGAAAGCATAAAGTGAAGAGCGCGTCTGAGGAAGATGGAAAGGTGTCGCTGAGGACAGCGCAGCCCCTGCAGGGGACAGGACACCACGGGTGTGGGTCTTCCAAAGGCGGTGACCGCCTCCCTTTAACGTGACCGAGCAGCCTGGCGGTGAGTCACAACCTGAGACAGAAGAAAACCACAGCAAGCAAGCCGAGCTCAGGGCAAAGAGTAACAGGAGAAAGCGCGTCCTCCTCACTGGCCCTTCCTCTGCCTCTCCCGGCCTGCGCCCCGCAGCTCGCTTCACAACCACACTCCTCCCCCCTGACCGCGGTAGGCCTCAAGGTGTCCTGGAGAAGCTACAGGACATGGACTAGAAGCTGGACAGCAGGGTCCACCGCTGCAGTTCATTACTAGGCGCCTGGAAGTACTAACACGCTGCCGAGCCATAAAGACACAGCCGAGAGCTCCCTGGTGGCAGAGTGCGGCCATCCACCTGTCACGCCCAGCCCACTCCCCATGGCAGCGCTGACCACCCTGTCCCCATCAATCCTCCCAGTGGGCCGATTCACTCCCACAGGCCACAGGTGGTTCTCCACCTGCCCACCATGCGCCTCCTTCCTCCTCCCCTCCTCCTCCTCCTCCTCCTCCTCCTCCTCTTCCCTCCTCCCCCCTCCTTCTCCTCCTCCTCCTTCTCCTCCTCCTCCTCCCCCTCCTCCTTCTTCTCCCCCTCCTCCTCCTCCTCCTTCCTCCTCCCCTCCTCCTCCTCCTCCTCCCTCCTCCTCTCCTCCCTCCTCCCCTCCTCCTCTCCTCCCTCTTCCTCCTCCCTCCTCTGTCCATCCCTCTAGAATGCTCCTCTCCTCCAGGCCCACTTTGGCCACGCCCACCTTGCTCGTGCCCTGCCCGGGTGTGTATTCAGCCAGTCAGGGACGATTTGGGGCGCAGCAAGCAAGCCGACCTCAGGGCAAAGAGTAACAAGCAAACCCAAAGCTGGGAGCCATGCTGGTCCGCCCCCCCCAACAGTGGTAAGAGCTCTGGGGAGCCCCTCCACCCAACTCCCCCAGGGAAGTTTTCTTACAACAAACGGTAAATGTATTTGTTATTTCTCACGCTATTTAATTATTTAATCAAAACAAATTTATATAAAAACTAAGTTGGCTGAACGTAACTACAGAGGTCCAGCTCTCTGACTTACTTCTCTCTTCTTTGGTTCTTTTTACAAAAAAAAAAAAAAAATGTTCTCCAGTCAAGGTCATGACTATTTAAAGCTCTTGCTAAAATCTAAACTTTCTCTCAGGATATACAAGACTGTTGCAGGGGGCGCTGGGGAGGTTGTAAATTTCCAAGCCAAAAAAGTGAATGTTAAACTTATAACAAAAAGATTAAGAGTTTAAAAAAAAAAACAAACCGCACACAGGTAATCCTGATCTGCTATTGCATGCTTCTGTGTAACTTAAAATCAGGTCTTGTTTTCTGCTTCTTAGACTAACAAGACCCGGCAGACCTCCAAAATATTCTAGACCAGGATGGATCTTAATATGATTATTTCATCCTAAAATTTTTAGATAAAAAACATGTTTAATAAAAATAAAAAATAATAAAAATAAATAAAATATTTATGATAAGTAAGCTCTACTCAGGTTAATATTAGCTGACTGAGACATATTTAGCCTCTTTGCTTTGCTAACTCCATTAAGCTTTAGCTGTCTGGATAAATAAATCATACAAGAAACTGACCTTCTGAAATGGTGTCGTGTGAAACGATCAGAAACTGGGCTCCCAGTCTCCCTGTGGACTCCAGTGATGGTTGGGTAAGATTCCCGGGCTCTATGAGCTCCATTTATGAGTTAAGGTTTTATTTTGATACTTAGACAGCTTCAATTCAACAAGTAGAATCTTAAGGCTAAAACTTAACAGGAATAAAACTGTAAAATCCTCATCCTGTTAAAGCTGCTAACGTCTTCCAAAGTGCTAAAGATAATTAGGACAGGAGAGTTCAGCTCAGTCACCTTATGATGTCAGCTTCTTTAATGTACCTAAAACCTTGCTGTGTAAGCTGTCAACCACAAATGCAGCCATTTTCAAGGCCAAGCGTTACAGAGCCTTCTCTGTGTGTTCTCAAGGCTAAGCATACACAAGTAGTTTATTTACAGTCAGGTAGACTCAATCAACTAAATGTTGGCCCTCAGACTTCTCAGCCATCTGCTGATATGACATTTAAAATGCTTAAAAATAAATAAATAAAGGCTTCCCGCGACAGACAGAGCTCCCAGCCCCCAGAGCAGCCCCTGGGTGCCCTGCTAGAAGATGGCAGGCTTGAGTGATTGTAACACTAACCCCGCCTAGCTGGCCACGCCCTGCCCACCAGGCCCTGCCAAACTGTGGACAAGCGGGACACTGGACCTTCTGTTAGTACACTGGTACCTGACACCCGTGGCGTCTGCAGACATGGGGAAACTGACGTTTAATAGGCAGTGAATGAGGAAACGGGAATCTATGCAGGAAGCACACCGAATCTTTGACGTTTAACGTTTAAGATTATTGATTGATGTCTTATGCACATGAGCGTCTTCCCTGCCTGCATGAATGTGAATGTGCACTGTGTTCGCGCCTGCTGTCCTTAGGGACCAGACGAGGATAGCAGATGAGGTGCTGGGAGCAAACCCAGGACAGCTAGTGCTCCTTACCCCCTCCTCACCGAGCTCCTCCCCACTCTCCTCACTCTCCTCCCCACTCTCCTCCTCACTCTCCCCACTCTCCCCACTCTCCTCCTCACTCTCCCCACTCTCCTCCTCACTCTCCCCACTCTCCCCACTCTCCTCCTCACTCTCCTCCCCACTCTCCTCACTCTCCCCACTCTCCCCACTCTCCCCACTCTCCTCCTCACTCTCCTCCCCACTCTCCTCACTCTCCTCACTCTCCCCACTCTCCTCACTCTCCTCCTCACTCTCCTCACTCTCCTCCCCACTCTCCTCACTCTCCTCACTCTCCTCCCCACTCTCCTCCTCACTCTCCTCCCCACTCTCCTCCCCACTCTCCTCCCCACTCTCCTCCCCACTCTCCCCACTCTCCTCCCCACTCTCCTCCTCACTCTCCTCCTCACTCTCCTCCCCACTCTCCTCCCCACTCTCCTCCTCACTCTCCTCACTCTCCTCACTCTCCTCCTCACTCTCCTCACTCTCTTCCTCACTCTCCTCACTCTCCTCACTCTCCTCACTCTCCTCCTCACTCTCCCCACTCTCCTCACTCTCCTCACTCTCCTCCCCACTCTCCTCTTCACTCTCCTCACTCTCCTCCCCACTCTCCCCACTCTCCTCACTCTCCTCCTCACTCTCCTCACTCTCCTCCTCACTCTCCTCACTCTCCTCACTCTCCCCACTCTCCTCACTCTCCTCACTCTCCTCACCACCACTGTCTCTGCACATCTCTGTGGGATCAGCACCTTGTCAGGTGGCAGCAGAAGTCAGGAAGGAAACAGGGGGACAGTGGGAAAATGCTCCGAGAGAGAGCAAAGCCTGCTACAGCCGTGGTGGTGCCACACTGCCCTGCCCTGGAGGACACTGTCCCCTGTGGAGGTGACACTGCCCCGCCACAGGAAGCAGGTAGAGTGTCTTCGCTGAGCAGAAAGATGACCAACATTCTCAACGGAAACTAAAAGCAAGAGTGAGGGCTCCTGAGCAGGGGAAGTCTTCAGGAGGGCGAGATCTTCAGGAGGAGGAGAAAGACACGAAGTGAGGGTGCACAATAACATGAAAGCAGAAGGGGAAACTGAGGGAAAGGAGCAGCCAAATGGGGAGGGTGCTGGAAGGGGAAGAGTTAGAATGAAGTGTAGATTCCACAGCGGATCCCATTACTCTGCACGATGTCTTTTGTTGTTTTTCCAGACATGGTTTCTCTGTGGAGCCCTGGCTGTCCTGGACTCAGTAGCCCAGGCTGGCCTCGAAGTCAGAGCTCCACCTGCCTCTGCCTCCCCAGCACGGGGACTGAAGGAGCCATCACCACTGCCAGGCTGTGATAACGCCTGAAATTTTCAATTAACAAAAAGAAAGAAAAGCTTACAATGTGGAGAAACTCAGAGGTCCATGTGCTGCAAGATCTACAGAAGTTTCCATGTCAGCGTCCACACTGAGGCCACCATCCTATAGACCCACCCTGAGGCCACCATCCTATAGACCTACAGGGTCAGTGTCACACCGAGGCCACCATCCTACAGATCTACAGGGTCAGCATCCACACCGAGGTCACCATCCTATAGACCCACCCTGAGGCCACCATCCTATAGATCTACAGTGTCCGCAAGGAGGTCACCATCCTACAGAGATCCCTGAGAACAAACAGAAACCTTAAGCTACAGTTGAGGCTGTGTCCGTCAGAATCAAATAGCAAAACTAAGCAGAAAAATATCGACACCAGCGACATCCTCCCTGGTGGAGGTGGAGAGGAGCCATTGTTCCGCCTCACAACCTACCCCATAAACAACCTGCAAAATCGCACTTTTTTCTGGAGCACCTGTCTTCCGCGGACGCGACCTCGCAGAGCTCCTGGTGAACTGATTGGCAGGCGTGAGCACCTCTGTCCCCGGGGAGGACGGAGACCCTGCTGGGGCTTACAGTCTCCCCCAGCGCCTCTTCGTGCCCACACCAGCCACCTGCAAAGACTCTGGAAGGAACCAGACAGTGCCACGTGGCGGCTCACAACCATCAACTCCAGTTCCGGGACCCACTGGTCCTTCCGATCTCCAGGGCGCCAGGTACACACGCGGTGCTCAAACATGCAAAGCCCTCGTGGGCAATAATAATAATTCATAATGATGATGATGATGGTACCAACAACAGCCACCTCAAGGCCATGTTCCTGGAGAGCTGTATCACACAACACAGCCGGTAAAAACCACCACCCAGCCATAGCCTCCCCTGCACACACACACACACACACACACACACACACACACGCACACGCACACACGCACACACACACGCAAAACCACCACCCAGCCACAGCCTCCCCTGCACACACACACACACACACACACACACACGCAAAACCACCACCCAGTCACAGCCTCCCCTGCACACACACACACACACACAGAGACATGCAAAACCACCACCCAATCACAGCCTCCCCTGCACACATGCATACACACACACACACACACACACACACACACAAAACCACCACCCACTCACAGCCTCCCCTGCACACACACACACACACACACACACACACAAAACCACCACCCACTCACAGCCTCCCCTGCACACACACACACACACACACACACAACCACCACCCACTCACAGCCTCCCCTGCACACACACACACACACACACACACACACGCAAAACCACCACCCAGTCACAGCCTCCCCTGCACACACACACACACACACACACACACACACACACAAAACCACCACCCACTCACAGCCTCCCCTGCACACACACACACACACACACACACACACACAAAACCACCACCCACTCACAGCCTCCCCTGCACACACACACACACACACACACACACAAAACCACCACCCACTCACAGCCTCCCCTGCACACACACACACACACACACACACAACCACCACCCACTCACAGCCTCCCCTGCACACACACACACACACACACACACACACACACACACACGTAGAGCCTCTTGGCAGAGTCTTAACTGAGTCTCTACCTTAGGCTCTGCCCTCAGATCCATTCTTTATAAGCAAAGATCCCCATGCTCTGGGGCTGCTCGACAGAGGCAGGAGGATCTGTCTGGGTTTGGGGCCAGCCTGGTCTACACAGGACGTGCCAGGCCAGTCAGGGCTACACAGTAAGACTGTCTCAAAAAAAAAAATCCTGTATTTTCCAACCAAGACTTATTAGCACGGACATGGTTTACAGCGTCCTAGAGTTCCGAGTCGCTGCTTCACTCTCGGGACAAATCCTCCCAGCTCAAGGCCTGCTGAGACCCCCAGGCAGTGCGGTTCCTCACAAGCTCCCCCCTCCCCCACATGCCACCTCGCTCCGGCCCCTGGCGTGCCTGCCCACCCTTCCCTCCTGCTCTTGAGATCACTGGGTAGAAAGCGGGCCCTGACTCGCCGGGAGCATAAGGCAGCGTGTAAGGCAGCTCTCCTGCCCCAGCCCCACGCTCCGCTGCCCAGGCGTGCTACCTGCAGGGTGATGCCAGGGCTGTGCTGCCTGGGGCTGGGCTGCCTGCGGCGTGCTGCCAGGGCTGTGCCGGCCGGGGCTGGGCTGGGCTGGCTGGGGCTGTGCTGGCTGGGGCTGTGCTGCCCGGGGCTGTGCCGGCTGGGGCTGTGCTGGGTGTGCCTTGCCAGGTGTGTTAGCCTTCACGGCTTGAGGAGGAGGGATGGCACCCTGTGTCCCCTCATCCACAGCCCTCACTGGCGGCATTTGCCGAGCACTGGAGCGCGGAGGTGGCCTGCCAGGGGCTCTGTGCCTGTCCTTCACTTGACCCCTGCAAACCCCCCAGGAGTGAGACAACCCAGGCTCAGCGAAGGCGAGCAGGCCGAGGCGGGCCGGAGTGACAGCAGGCCAGCTGTGCCGGGGAGCCTGGGCGGGGCACGGGCTCAGGTGGCTCGCTGGCCAGGGCGGCAGGGCAGGGCGCCAGAGCGCGCGCGCACACACACACACACACACACACACACACACACACACACGGCAGAGGGAATGGCCCAATGCTCACTTCCACTGAAGCCAGCGTGTGGGCCCCTCCCCACGGGGTCTCTGCTGTCCCTGCGCTGCGGCCCCACTACGTGGCGTGGCACCACTAAGCAAAGAGAAGGAGTGGGACACAGGTGGCCAGAGCCTAGAGGGGGTCCCACAGGCCCCCAGGCTGCAGCGGGAGCCCTCCCGGAGCCTGTCAGGCAGCTTCGGGATCAGGGGAGAGCTGCACCTCACGCCACCTCCCTCTCCCCGGGGAGGCCAAGGCAAGCCCGTCCCAGGACAGGCCGCTGCTCCTCCCTGGTCAGCTCTCCCGGGTGACAGGGCCCTCGGAAGGGCCTGCCACACCTCAGCTCCCACAACCCCGAGTCCCGAGTCTGTCCACGGCCCACGCTCCTTCCAACTTCTCCACAAGAGAAAGGAGCCAGCAGCCTGGAGAGGCCTGACTGGAAGGGCTCACAGGACCAGCTAGGGTGCTGGACAGCTCCCACGGTCAGGGGAGGTCACCATGCTGCAGGCCTGTGAGCCCCCAGCTGGCCCCCAGCTGGCCCCCAGCTGGCCCCCAGCTGGCCCCGCTGGCCCTGTGAGCTTCCAGCTGGCCCCCAGCTGGCCCTGTGAGCCCCCAGCTGGCCCCCAGCTGGCCCTGTGGCCCCCAGCTGGTCCTGTGAGCCCTGAGCTGGCCCTGCTGGCCCTGTGGGCCCCAAGCTGGCCCTGTGAGCCCCCAGCTGGCCCCCAGCTGGCCCTGTGGGCCCGGAGCTGGCCCTGTGAGCCCCCAGCTGACCCATTGGCCCTGTGAGCCCGAGCTGGCCCCGCTGGCCACAGGGATCAAGCATCGGGGGGGACTGGATGCAGCCGTCTGCCCGGGGCCTCCACCGGGTTTGGGCTCCCGCCTTCAGAAGGCCACGCCTCGCTTGTGGCCACTGTACCCCAAGGGGTTCCATGAGACTTGGGTTAGAGCTAACTCCAGGACCACCCTGGAGCACCGGAGCCAGAAGGACCTGTGACCAGCGCAGAGCGCGAGGCCCGGGGAGTGTTCACTTACGGGGCCTCCGGGACTTTACCTAGAGACATCACACTAAAATGAGTATCTAAGGAAGTAAGACAGAGGACGAGGTCCCCAAAGGGTGTCGTGAAGCCGCAAAGTGGAGAAGCGAGAAGTCCCAGCCGGACTGGGCTCAGGGCAAGGACCTCAGACAACCCTGGGCACCAGGCCGTCTCTCACACATCCTCCTCCACCCGGCCTCACTCCCCCGTCATGCTAGCGCGGAGAAGCTGAGGCGATCGTGGTTCATCAAACAGCCCCACACGCCCTCCTGGCCGCCTCCTTGTGCTGCATTTTTACCCGTTCTTGCTTGTCGACTGCCTGTTTGCATGTCACGGTCCACGCTCAGAGGACAGTTTGCAGGGCAGTTGTCTGTGAGTCCCGGGGGTCGGGCCGAGATCATCAGACGTGGCGGCAAACACTTCACTCACTGAGCTGTCTGTTGGCCCCTGCTAATAAGGCAGGTGAGACAGATTCCGAAAACTGTCCTCTGACCCCCACCTTGACATTATGGTACTTGAACACACACACACACACAGTTGTAATAAAACATAAAATTAAAACTTAACATTTTTTATTTTATTTATTGATTTATTTGCCAACTGTGGCGTGTGTGCACGCCTGCGATCACAGCGCTCAGCAAAGGAGGCAGAAGCGCCTTAAATCCCAGGCCTACCGAGAAAACCTTTCACTCTCCGAAAATAAAAAGGAAACGGGACAATCAATAAATCTGCTTCCGGCTTCTCGAGGGACGCGCATTTGTTACCAAATTCTTCGTCTTAGAAAGGCCTCAGAGAAGCCTGCACAGAAGTCCTGTGTAGACCAGGCTGGCCTGGGGCTAGCAGACAGGCGCACGGTGACCACGGCAAGGTCAGCTTCTCCGGGCCAGACCTCAGCCAGAAGCTGGGGGTCACCTCGGGCTCCGCTCTCCTCCCTCCCAGCGCTTCCTGGGACAGGACTGTCAGGGCATGACACTGCCACCCCCCGCCCGCTCTCCTCTGCCCCCGCTGCTGTCTGACCCCACCTCTCTGGTTCCCTGAGACCCAAGAGCTGGCTCAGGAACCGACAAGCGAGAGGTGAGGGGGCTGTTGCGGACCTGAAAGCCTGGTGAGCGGAGTCTAATCCGCAGCGCTCTCGGGAAAGCTACCGGAAGGCATGAACCGACACAAGCTGGGCGCGGTTCATGCCTATAACGCTGTGCTGGGGAAGCAGAGGCAGCAGCAGCCCTGGGGCTTGCTGGCCAGCTGGCTTCGCCACACCCGTGAGCTCCATGATATTAAGAGGCCCCGACTCGGGCTGGAGGGACAGCTCAGAGGTTAAGAGCACTGGCTGCTCTCCTAAAGGTCCTGAGTTCAATTCCCGGCACCCACAAGGTGGCTCCCAGACATCTATAGTGAGATCTGGCGCCCTCTGCTGGTGTGCACACGCAGGCAGAATGCTGTATACATAATAAACAAATCTAAAAAAGAGAGAGAGATAAAATTCCATTCACTCTGCCCAACAGTTGCCCATCAGGCTCAGCATCTGCTTTGAAGAACTGGGAAATAGTAAGAGCTGGAGAGGACAGGGTCTCCACAAGGAGAGAAACAGAACAAGAAAATTTGAACACAGGGAACTTCCCAGAGACTCATAGTCCAACCAAGGACTATTTATAGAGATAACCTAGAACCCCTGCACAGATGTAGCCCAGGGCAGTTCAGAGTCCAATTGGGTTACATAGTAATGTGAAGAGGGACTGCCTCTGACATAATCTGATTGGCCTGCTCTTTGATCACCTCCCCCTAGGGGGGAGCAGCCTTACCAGGCCATAGTAGAGGACAATGCAGCCACTTTTGATGAGAACTGATAGAATAAGATCAGAAAGGAGAGGAGAACCTCCCCTATCAGTGGATTTGGGGAGTGGCATGCAAGCAGAGGGAGGAGGGAGGGTGGGATTGGGAGGGGAGGAGGGAGGGGCTTATGGGGGGAAGCAGAATGAATAAAGTGTAATTGATGAAAAATTTTTAAAAAAAGGGAAAAAATAATTTAAGAACCTTAAATGACATTCAAAAGTGGAGCAAAACATGGAGTTAGTCAATTGGCATGGAGCACGTCTCGCCCCTGGGGGCAATGGTCTCCTGAACCTACTCAGACCTCGGACACCACCACTGCTAGTTCTAGAACTGATGCAGGATGTTCCAACAAGGGGGTTAAGGCTTCTCATAATATTTCCTATAAGCCCACACCTGTTTGTTTATATCCCCCATTTCTATTCATTATTAGCCAGATAGAGCTAAGTAATTGTGGTAATGATACTTGCTTTTTTGCCCAATGCTGGAATGCTAGTGAATTTACTAGCTGGTTACTCGCATGCCTCGCTGGGTGCCTGTGCCCGTTGATGCCCCTCACGCTATGACTCTCTTCAGACAGAAAAGGGATCTTGGAATTACAGCCGCCATTGTTACTGCCATCTCATTGGCAGCTGTTGGAGCTACCACCGAGGCATTAGCCAGGAGTCATACTGTGCAGACTGCTCAGACCCTGAATAACCTTTTAGCCAATGTAGCTCATGCCTTAGATGTACAAAAAGGAATTAATGCTAAAAGGAGGCTTGATGGTGTTCAATCAGGGGATTGACCTCGTGCAGGAGCAAATTGATACCCTATGGCAAATCGCTCAACTTGGCTGTCAATGAAAGTATGCTGGACTTTGAGTCACTAGCATACAACATGAGAATTTTCCCTGTGCTGCAAATCTGTCTAAACAATGTCTAGCTATATTTTAGGTAATTGGACTGGAGAATTTGATACTACGATGGAGCAGCTGAGAGTGGCCATTGTCACGGTAAATTCTACCAGAGTGGACGCAGGACTAGCCACAGGATTATCATCATGGATTGCTGCAGCCATGAATCATCTGAAGGAATGGGCGGGCATGGGAGCGTTAGCAGGCCTTCTGGTGGTGGTCTCCTTGGTTTGCCTGTGGTATATATGCAAGATTAGAGTCTCACAACAGCGTAATGCAGCCATGACCATTCAGGGCTTTACAGCCATTGAAGCAGGACATTCTCCCCAAGCATGGTTGGATACCATAAAAAGCTAAAATGTTACGCTCAGGATGCGAGGCTAAGCACTGCACTCAGGGTCAGCAGCTTTAGACCTACAGAAGAGTATGTCTGATTGCATGCGGGTTGATGCCCCAGGTCCCGCCTCTGAGAAAAAGGTATCGGACGGGTCTGATGCTCTTTGGGTGGATGACACCTAAATGAACATCAGTACAAAGTCCCAATTTATTTCTAATATCAGAGATCAGACCTCTCTTCTAGCCTGATGCGTCTAAAACAAAAAGGGGGAACTGTAGAGAGCTTCGGAATGCTATGCCTTAAAGATGGAGCTGGTTTCCGCCGTCCACCTTCACGATGGTGAGTGCTCTCTGTCATGAACAACTCCACATTTGGCTAAGGCTGAGGATCTGGCTTGCTTCCATGTATGTGGGCCTATCTGCATTGCCCACGTGGCACGCCTGGGTTGGCTACCCAGAGGCTATTTAAGCTGTGGGCTGGCTTTCCCCGGGGTCAGATGATTGTTCAAGGTTCCTGAATAAACTGCACTGAAAAAGAGAGAGAGAGAGAGAGAGAGAGAGAGAGAGACCTCATCTCAAAAATAAGATGGAAAGTGACTAAGACACCGATGTTGACCTGTCCCCATCTGCACACTCAAACATGTACACGGGTACACACCCCAACACACATGTAGTCATGAAAATGTCTACACACACACTCACACATGCAAAGAAAACAGAACAGATGGACAATCACCTCCTGAAGACAAGACTCTTGTTCACTTCTGTTTGAAATTTCAGCGCCTGGTCCACGGTATGGGCAAGACGATATCACTGGAACCCTGCCTGCCTGAAACAGGGTCCCAGTACATAGCTCAGGCTGGCCCTCCCTCACAGGATCTCCCTCCCTGCCCCTCAGTGCTAGGACCACAGACATGTTCGCCACAATCATCTCCTCTTTCCCACAAGGTTTTACATATTTGTTGCCGAGTCAACCTACGAAGCAGGGTGTGGAAACAAGGAAAATCTGACTTTTAATCAAACGTGTGCAGCTGTCCAAACAGTGGTAATGCTTTCAGACTTCGAGAGATGAGGACCCCGAGAGAACTCAAGAATCAACTCTGCAAACGCGGCCCGGTCCGAGGCTGCTCCTGGGGCCGGGCCTGGTTCTGCCGCCTGAGCCCTCTCCAAGGGCAGCCAGTGTCTGCATCATGGCTTGAATCTCCAGCCCCTTGTAAAAGCTGTTTTAGGGACTGGCATGCCCAAGTCCCTCCCTTCCTGCGGTCCAGCCTTCCTCCCGCCACACAGGCTGGCAACCTCGAGCACCCACGCCTGGAGGAGGTGAGGTCAGAGCCGTCCATGCACTTCCTGGCTCCTCAGAGCGGTCAGGAAGACCTGGGCCCCTTCCCGCTCCTCACTCACAGGCCCGAGGGGAAGCGGGCAGGTGTCAGTCTGGATTAAGGAAACTGTGGACCTCGGCCCCTAGACACCTGCAAGGCACCAGGAAGTTGCACAAAAACTGTAACGACGCTCCTGAAACATTTCCTCCTCAACCGCCACCGACGCAGCCTTACCCTGACAGTACACACCCAGACACGCACCTTAGACCCCTGGTCGGCGGGCGTGTCCCTGCGGGCTCCTGCAGGGTCAGGGACTGAGGGCGGACTCTGGCCACACTGAGTCTGTGTCTCACGTTATTTCCCTCTCACTCGTCACCTGCGTCTCTCCCCCCTTCTGCTCTTTACAGTTTCACTTCTTGTCCCAGGGGTCTTACCACCTGGGTAGAGCAAGTGTGGGGGCAGGGAGGGCCTTCCTGCCACCCCTGTGCCTGCTGCATCTGTGTGTGCCTGGCCTGCCCTGGTGCCGAGCTGCCAGGACACAGCAGGGCCGCTGTCAGGGACTCCGAGGGCTGTGGTCCCTGACAGCCGGAGGGCAGGAGGACCGAGGCCTCTTCCTGCTGTCCCGCCCACTGGCAGTCTGGAGGCCAGGGCAGTTCTGCGTCCTGGCATGGATGAGGACTTACTATCTGCAGTTTATTCTGGGGTGTTTTCACACTCTGGCTTTAGGGGAAAGGGGCACCTGGTTCCATGTCAGCTGAGCCACCATACAGAGCCTCTCCCACCCTGGGCCTGCTGGCCGAGCCCCTCATGGCTAAGCCACCATATAGAGCCTCTCCCACCCTGGGCCTGCTGGCCGAGCCCCTCATGGCCGCTGCTGCTGTCAAGTTCCCGAGGTGTGGCTGGTTGCAGCGGGACAGGGCCACAGCATCCTGAGTGCTGCTTTGTCACACGGCCTGCCTCGCTCTCCTGAACGAACTGAATTCTGTCGATGCTCGTGGCTCTCAGCTGCGTCTCAGCGAACGGAGAGTGACCTCCGCCATGCTGAGGTGTCCGCAGAGCTGTGGCTGTCTGTAGGCGAGGTCTGTGGATGGGCCCCGGCTGCTGAGATGCTGAGCTTTGGGTGGGCTCTGCCGCCCAGCGGAGCCCGCTGATGTGAGGCCTGTTGTCCTCCATCACTGCCCACAGCCTCCCGCCATCAGTGCGCGCACACGCACGCTATCGTTCCGCATCCCACCTGTCCTATCAGAACACAGTAATTGGAGGAGAGCATCAAACCACACAGAACCAGTGGGAGAGAGAGAGTGGCTCGCAGACAGCCCCCCTCGGGGCACAGCAATGAGGCGGTCCGCTCCTCTACAAGCCGAGGCTGACCAAACGCTGCTGCCCCCGGGAGCGGGAGGCCACGGGCGCAGCACGCGGCCCAGCGGCGGGCACGGCGCACACAGCACTGGCGGCTGTTTGGTACGGGAGTCTGAGTCTATGGAAGCCACCCCACGAGAAGATGAACAGGCCAGGAACCAGCCCGGGCGCTCAGACCTCAGCCCATCCTCCAGGCGACCTCCCTTTGTCCTCGATCTGACCCAGGACTCCGTGTTCTCAGGGAACTTGACATTCGCGCTGACGTTTATGATTTACAAGGAACGTTAACCTGTTTATGGTGTGTACCTTCCCTGCCGTTCTTCCGTGTTATCTCTCTCCAGAACGCCTCCCACCTGCCCCCTCCCCTCCTCCCGGATTCTCGAGACTTCCCGGTGATTCACGTGTGCCAGGCTAAGAGTATCTGGCCATATCCCTGGACTCTCACTCTAAATCATGAACGAGGTGGTTGAGAAGCACCCAGAGACCCTCTGTGCTGTCTCCTCTCCCCCTCGGCCTCCTGGAGTGTCGGTGTCTCCTGGGAAGCCCCACGGATGGACAACCCCTCTGTTCTCGTCAGACAGAGCCAAGACCTCAGCTGAGCATCTCACTCCCCGTCTTCACCTGAGCCACACCAGCCTGCAGAGCAGACAGCTCAGAGGCCCCATCAGCCCCTTCCCAGCCACCTTCTCCTTGTCTTTCCTGTCAGCCCCAGAGACCTGCCAAGCCCCTGTGGCTCCCACCCTTCCCACCCTCCTGGCTGAGAGCTGAGTCTCTCAAACAGACCCTGCAGAACACAGCTACCAGGAATGCCCGGAAAACATCAGGAGGTCACGTCCTACCGAAAGCCCCTGCTGGTTCCCACTCACAAGAGCCCAGACTCCTCGACAGTGTCAGAGCTGGGAATCAGGGCCTCCACAGTCTGGAAGAACCCCACCTGAGAGGTGCAGAACAAGACCTGTCCAAATAAAGTCATCCTGTCCGCCTGAAGGGCAGCCACTGGCAGCGCTGGCACACTGTGAGCAGAGCCCGGGCTCAGGAAGATGCACACATTTCCCTGAGGAAGAGGCACACTGGTAGCCAAGCTTTTAAGCACTGGGTCAAGTTCATCTTTAACGTCGGTTTTTACAAGTCACAGCTAAGGCAGCTCTGCCCACTCAAGGTCAGAACTCACTTGGCCAGGTCCTGGCCCACAGCTTCTGTTTCATCTGCCTACAGCCTGAACAATACCCCGTGCACAATTGTCTGGATTCCCATAAGCTCTCCCTCTGGCTGGACACTGATCCGCACTCCTCCTCCGCCCCACAAGCCTGCAGACCGAGCTGGCCCAGAAGGGACAGAACAGGAACAAGTGAGCTTGGGAAGGGCCAGACACAAGGGCTTTTGACTACTGAAAAAATAGGCCCATTGTCCCTGTGGGTGCGGCCAAGCCATAGCAGGGGCTAGGAAACCAGTTTCTCTGTGGCCAGAGCTGAGGATTTAGCCATGAACTGTACAGGTGGAGGCAGGAGGAGGGGAGAAAAGGCTGTGTGCTTTAAGGAGAGCCATCACAGCTGGCCCTGCTCACCCCCCCCCCCCCGTGGTCTTGTTTGATTTGGGTTTATTTCTCCTCAGAGAGCGCTCCATATGGCTGTGTAGGTCTGTGAGGATCTAGCAGAACTGTGAAAAGGTGTGGTTTCCTGGAGGACAGAGGAGCCAGTGCAGCCTCAAGGACCTGCATGGCTCCATTATGAGGCTCTTAGAGGGAGCTGTTCACCACCGCCCCACTTGCCAGGGAAAGACAACAAACCCATCCCCAGCAAAGGGTGAGGCTCTGAAGACTGGGGGCCTGCCCAACCCAGCAAAGTCGGGGGGACACAGAAGGAGCCCCAAGCGGGGATTTTGGGAGAATCTTATCCCAGGCCACCAAGTCAGAAGGCACCGGACACTGATTCCACGTTGCCCCAAAATGTCATATCTGACAGAAAGCCGCTGAGACTGAGAGCTCTCGCTGTGCTGAGGACGGGCCTCCCTCCTGCCTTCCTCACCCTCCCGTCCACCTGCCGAGCATTCCTCCGCCCTCGGGACCCGCCCCGCCTCAGAGGATGACTCTCAGGGCCTTGGAAGACGCTTACGCCCCTGAGGAGTGCTGGACCCATCTCCACTCGCAGCGAGACGGGGCTGAGCGGGAAGGAAGGCAGCCGCTCCCATACCGCTCTCCCCTCCCTGCAGGCCAGCTGCCGCCAGCTTCCGGCCCTTTCTGTCATCCTCCGCTGCCAGGCGTGAACTCCTGGAACACAAAGAGTGCGCGTTTGTTCCCAGCGCTTAGTTCCGGAGGGCAGGGTTCAAAACCAAGCCAGGCGCTGTAGGACAATCCTCTTGGGGGTTGGGAGGTGAGCGCGGTCCTGCCTGGCACAGCCGCTGGGAGCCCCCCCACCCACCCACAGCTCGCTCCAGCTCCGTCAGTGCCGTCTCCCTCCTCCTGATCGCCCGGCCCGACTCAGGGTGCCCTTCCTGAGCTGCGCGAGGGCACAGCTCACCCGCTCTCCTTTCCTGCCTGTCGCCCGTCCGTCTCGGCAGGACAGACCTGAAGGCGAGACCCCGTAGCTCTGGCTAGATGATGGGGCGAAGTCACCTCCTTCACCCCACCTCCACCTGCAACACAAGAATAATTCTCGCCCATCACAAAGGACAGCAAGAGGGTAAAGAAAGCCACGCCAGGTGCCTGGCCTAGGAGGCCCGTCAGCGCCCCTGCGGTCCCGGGCCTCACGCCCTTTGTCACATACGACAGCCTCTCTCTAACCTGCCATGCAGCAAAGACCGCCGTGCTGCCGTCTGTCGTGACTCCGAGTCGGCATTTTCACGAGCGAGTCTGCTAGCATTCCAGGGTGCCCACTGTGCTTATATGGGGAGACCAGCCTTAAGAACTTTTTATGTTCAAATAAAACACATGCTCCCTCCGCTTCCCCACACGGCCCTGATCTGCCCCGGTGCGCACTCATTTCCTTATTGGAGCCTTCTTCAGTCCTACACACCTTATAAATTCGGACAGTGAAGACAGGGCCAGGGACAGCAGAGACAATGACCCTGCCACAGCAGGGTCCCCTCAGCGGGCCACAGCAGGATCCCCTCAGCAGGCCACGCAGGGTCCCCTCAGCAGGCCGCGTGGTCTCTGCGAGGTCTCTGGAGCGCATGGAACACGTTGCTCCTGAAACCTGGGTCTAGCTTGACGACCTGTGTCATTTCAGGGCACATGCTGAGTCCTCCAGATCACAGCTGTTGCCTCACAATCTCCTTTTGAGCAAAGATATTTTCCTACAACGACCTGGTGAGGCCTGAAACAGCCGCCTCCCTGGACCACTTCACCTCTAGCTGGCCCGCCAGGACCCTGCCACCTTCCTAACCCAGCCCCCAGGCTGGCACCTTTGCCTGCTCCCACGATCACAACAGCTCGGCACTCCCTGCTCGCAGTCACTACCTAAGGATTTGCATGAAGCTGCTGGCCTCCCCATTCTCACAGCCCAGACGAGGAGCCCAGCAGCGCTAGCGAGGACCAGCCTGCCACTAACTTCATCTTCACTCAGGCGAGGCAGAGGGTGTTTTCATTTTCCTGGCATCCCCCCCCCGATGAAGCCCCCTTCCAGAATGACTTGGGCCCCCCTCTTTCAGGCTTGACAAACAGCCAGCTTATGCTGCAGTGTACCACAGCCCACAGGGGCCCCTGCCTCCTAACAAACACCCCCACAGGTCAGCCCAGCATCCGAGAATGGCTAGGCTCCTTTTCCTCTTAGGGAAATGCAGGACCCGGTCCTGACCATGGAAGAAGCCACTTTTTACAGCACAGCCACTCTCTATTTGCACAGCCATTCTCAGACCATAAAAGGGATGCAGGGGAGATGCAATAAGGAAGCAGAGAGGGGCGAGTTCCCAGAACAGTCACAAAGAGCTCCTGAGCCAGTTTTTGTGGCCTTGGACAATAGAGGCCCCACCTGTCCCTTTCCATGCCTCTTGGCATCTGACTTCCTTCTCCCACCCCTTTGGCCTCACTTTCATAGACCTAAGGAGTGGAGGAGTCGGCAGAGGATTCACGAGAACTGACTCACTATGTCCACATCACCTGGGCCAGAGCCGGATTAGTGGGAGGCTGCTCTGCAGGATGCCCGACTCAGGAACGGTTAAGGTGGTAGTCCCCAGAAGCCACACTGCTGTCCTGTGGTCTAAGGGCAGAGGCAGGCCCTCCTCCCTCAGGGACTCACGTCCCTCCCTTCTCTCTGGGTGGGGTTACATTCCCCCCTTTGGTAGGTCACTTGTTTACTGAGTTCTGTTCAAGGAAAAAGAAAATGTCAGTTGGACGGATTCCGTAAAGCCCCACACATTCCATCCCATTTTAAAAGGTCTGTCATTTGATGAGCAAGCACAAAACAAATACCAATTTCCGTGCAGGAAATTGATAGCAAGTTTATCAACTATGAGCAACAACCCACAAAGTGCCTTTAGGAGGCACAGAGCTACAGTAAGGAAGAGGCAGGAGCCTGGTCTCGGGGCCGTCTGGGCCCTAAAGGCCAGCATGGCTCTCCTCATCACAAAGCCCTTACCTCAGAACCTGCAGGTGGACCCAACATCCCGATACACACACGTATCCATGAATTTCTTTCTTTCTTTCTACTTTTTTAAACAGTCTCATTAGGTAGCCCTGGCTAGCCTGAAACACTATATAGACCAGGCTGGCCTTGAACTTACAGAGGCCCGCCTGCCTCTGCCTCCCACAGTGTGCCCCAACACCCAGCCTAGATTCGCACGTTTCTGAATCTGAGGCTCCTGTTTCCACATCCACCAAAAGCCAAAGAAAATAAAGATGATGCCAACAGAAAAACAAACATGCAAACTTCAACAGTGAGCCGGGATCTGAGGACGAGGCTGTAGGAGAATTCGGGGGTTGAACAGCAAGGCCAGGACCCTTCAGGACATAAAATGCAGACGAAGGAGCAGACAGCCATGCTGGATGGGCTGTGAATGGTACCCTGAGGAATCTGACCTCAATCTGCAGACCACAGGAGTAGCTGGGACCATGAACAAACAGCATTTTCAAAAATAAGGTTACCTTTGAAAAATTATTAAGCAAGTTTAAGTTTAAATAAGTGGTTCTTAATTTTGGCAAAGAATTAGAATGATCTAGACCGGGTTTTGGGTTCTTTTGTTTTGTTTTGTTTTTGTTTTTGTTTTTTTGCCTGTGTTTTTAAACAATTTTCATTTGTTTGTTTTTTACGACAGTGTTTCCCTGTGTTCCCTGGCTGTCCTGGAGCTCACTCTGTAGACCAGGCTGGCCTCGAGCTCAGGGAGGTCCTCCCGAGTGCTGGGACGAAAGACGTGCTCCGCCAGCTCCTCAGGCAAGAATGACGACTCCCGTCATAAGCCCTGGAGCTCGCAGCAGAGCGGTCCTTCCGACCAGGGCTGGAAGCACAATCCACAGAGCCCAGGTCAAGGCCCAGGCAGCCTTGAGAAACTTGTGCTGTTGATGTTCTCAGTGTCTTCTGAAGCAAGAGGGGAAGGCCTCTGTTATAAGCAAGAGGGGAAGGCCTCTGTTATAAGCAAGAGGGGAAGGCCTCTGTTATAAGCAAGAGGGGAAGGCCTCTGTTATAAGCAAGAGGGGAAGGCCTCTGTTATAAGCAAGAGGGGAAGGCCTCTGTTGTAAACTCACGAACAGGAAAGTGTGTTCATCTCCCACCACCTGACAGTGAAGCAATTCTGTCTGCACTTAAGTTCTTGCTGTGCTCACTTTCCTGAAAGCATTTCTTGAGGTTTCATTTAAAAAAATTCATCAGGAAGCTGGACGGTGGTGGTGCAGCCTTTAATCCCAGCACCCAGGAGGCAGAGGCAGGTGGATCTCTGTGAGCTTGAGGCCAGCCTGGTCTACAGAGTGAGTCCAGGACAGCCAGGGCTACACTGAGAAACCCTGTCTCCAAAACAACAACAAAAAGCAAATCTCCTCAGGGCTGGAGAGGGTTGAAGAGTGAGGGCAACTGGTGCTCTTGCAGCGGGCCTGGGTTCAGGTCCCCGCAGGCGGCTCACGATTGCCTGTAACTCCCCCCCACCTCCGTGGGCGCGCTGCCTCTCACCACCTTGGGTCACATCCACGAACAAACACACAATTTTGGTTTTTTTAATGTTTGAGATGAGTCTTGCTCATAATGTAGCCCTGGCTAGCTGTGAACTCACAGAGATCACCTGTCTCTGCCTCCCCCAGTACTGGGATCACAGGTGTGCGCCACCACGCCCAGCTCCAGCTAAAAAATTTAAGTGAAACACCTTAAATGTTTTCATCACCCCCCCCCCCCCAGAGGATTAGCTCCTGACAGCTGAAGAGACCAAAATCTGCTAAGAGGAAGGACCCTTGTGAGAGCTGGCCCTAAGGCATTCACCAAGCTCCCCCGCTCTGACTGGCGCTGGATGGCAGAGGGAGCTGCAGCGGGGGGCTGGCTCTCAACCCCTCACAAAGGACTAAGGAGAAAACCAGCTCAGTCCTCCGTCAGCACACAGCTCATCTCAGTCCCTCGTCAGCACACAGCTCATCTCAGTCCCCCGTCAGCACACAGCTCACCGCAAGCTGGCGCACACGATGCTGGCTGGGAAAAGTTCCCTGAGAAAGGCAGGTTTGGACTGGGCTCTTGAACAGTAGGAGAGGGAGACTGACACGCCAGAGACGTGGGCAAAGGGAGCCGGGTCCCAGGGATGGCTGTAAAACTAATTTAGAAGTTCTCAAGAAAGCACCCTGAATTTTTCCATTTACCATCTCCACCAGTACATAAGGCTACTTCAGCAGAGAACGGTCTGTAGAAGTGAGGTGATTTGTCAAGGCTGATGGTGAACTTCCGGTTAGAAACTGTGAGTGTCTACCTACCCCCATCATCACCACCACTGCGGAAGAGGACTAAACTCGGGTTAGGAAAAGGGAAGGAGGAGAGATCCCAATGATGTGCTTGGGAAACCGGAAGTTAGGAAAGCTTGCTGAAGGTTGTTAAAGGGCCACGAAAACCAAGCAGAGCCATTGGATGCCAAAGAACCACTGAAGGTTTGGGGTAAAGGAGCTGTCAAATGTGAGCGAAGATCAAAGCTGAAAGCAGGAGTTCTGAGTTCCACAGAGAAGCTGCTGGAGATGACAGAGGAGGGACAGCAGCACTTAGAAGCAGAGGCCGGGCAGGACACCTCTAACCCCAGCACCCAGCAGGCAGCAGCAGGCAGTCTCTGTGAGCTACACAGAGAGGTCTAGCCAGCTGGGAAGAAAGAAAGAAAGAAAGAAAGAAAGAAAGAAAGAAAGGAAGGAAGGAAGGAAGGAAGGAAGGAAGGAAGGAAGGAAGGAAGGAAGGGGGAGGGAGGGAGGGAGGGAGAGGGGAGGAAGGAAAGAAGAGAAGAAAGAAAGGAGAGAAAGAAAGAGGTAGAAAAAGAGAAAGAGAGAGGGAAAGAGAAAGAACGAGAGAAAAAGGAGAGAAAGAAAGAGAGAAAAAGCGAGAGAGAGAAAAGAAAGAAAAGAAGGAAAGAAAGAAAAAGAAAGAGAGAAAGAAAGAGAAAAGAGAAAAGAAAGTGAGAGAGAAAAAAAGAAAGAGAAAGAAAAGGAAAGAAAGAGAGAGAAAGAGAAAAAGAGAGAGAAAAGAGAGAGAGAGAAAAGAGAGAGAGGAAGCATCTGTTAAACTGTGAGCACACAGCCAGGTCACAGTCTCCGCAGACTTCATTCTCACTTCCTCCGCAGGTCGGAGCAGGTGCCATAGGCTTCATCTCTACCGTGATCTCTAAAGCCTTGTTCCTTCAAGTGTGACCCACCAACAGCAGTGATGATTACAAACCTTAGCAGCGCGGGGGTGGGGGGCAGGAGCAGCAAAGAGCAGGACGTGCTGGGGGGGAGGGGGGCGGAGGGGCTTTCGGGCCCCACTGGAAGGGCAGAATCTGTGTTTGAACAGCCACCTTGCGCGGTCCAGCCCGCGTTAAATGTGGACGCAGTCTCCGCAGCGTCCTTCAATTCTAAATGCAGTGTTTCACACTCACTGCAAGTCTGTCTCCACGGGGAGCAGGGCGGGTGTGGCTGACGGGACAACAGCTGTCCGTGTGTACAGTAGTCACCGTATGTATACTTCTCTTAATCCTCGGGGCCTGGCGGATGGGCTCCCTAGGAAACTCCAGTGGGGCGGTGCTGCCATCTTGTGGCCATGACTGGTTGCACACACCCAGCCGAGCCCTCTAGGCGGCTCCGCCCACGTCACAGAGCGCTGCCACACACCAAAATAACCCTTACTTTTTCTTCCGCGCGTGTCTGTTCGTTTCAGGGACCAGAGGACAGCTTCAGGGCCAGCACCCGCCTCTTGCACACGAGTCCCAAGGAGCAAGCTCCGGTGTCTGAAGAGCCACTTCGCTGGCCCTGGAAATGCAGCTTTTATCATTCTGAACAATTCGGTGTCAGAGGGAAAGCCAGGCTCCCCGCCAAGCTCTAACAGTGCCGTGTGAACACAGACTATTTACCAGAAAGATTTCCTTCCTTCTGACAGACTGAATTCACAACGCCCCCACCTTATCAGAAAGGTAAGGGTTGGAAAGCTCTTGCCCAATTTGGCAAATATTTGTAGAGTACTGCTATGGTGCCAGGCCCCAGCGAGCTCAGAGAGTATGAAAATGAGCTGCACAGCCTCCAGCCAGCCAATCTACCCTGCAGCATGTCCTCGGCCGGGCTCTCTGCCCTCTGCCTGGCTCTCTGCCCTCTGCCAGCCCAGCCCTCTGCCCAGGCTCTCTGCCCTCTGCCTGGCTCTCTGCCCTCTGCCAGCCCGGCTCTCTGCCAGCCCTGCCCTCTGCCCAGCTCTCCGCCCTCTGCCCTGGCTCTCTGCCCTCTGCCAGCCAGTTTCTGCTCCCCCATGAGACCCAGCTCAAGCTCTGCCCACTGCAATGGTGTGTGTCTGTAAACCCAGCTCTTATTAGGCTGAGGCAGGGTCCCAGGTTCAAGGCTAGCTTGGACTACAGTGTGAGACCTGTGTCAAAACACAAAAAGAAAGGAAGGAGGGGAAGAAACGGGTAAGTGACGTAGTTATATCTTAACTGAAGTTTGCATTTTAAGTGATTTTGCTGGCTAAAACATAAAAGGTGTGCGTTGTCTTATCTTCACATTCATTTACATATCCATCGATTCAAATGTGGCACAGAATCAAGTTGTTACTTATAATTTCTTCTAAAGCTCCCAGGGCTAAAGATGGATGGTTTGGTGTTTAGGAGTGCTGGCTGCCCTTCCCGGAGACCCAAGTTCAGCTCCCGGCACTCACACCAGTGGCTCACAACTGTTTGCAACTCCAGTCCAGGAGATCCGACGCTCTCTTCTGCTTACAACTTCTGTACAAATATGTGTCTATACACAGACACACACAAAACATACATAATAAAGTAGAAATAATATAAAAGATAATGAAAAAATTAAATATTGAAAAACGAGTAGGGTCTAGAGAATCGGCCTAGCACTTAAGCACTCCAGCTGTTTTTCCAGCGACCCAGATTTGAGTCTCAGCATCCACATGGCGGCTCACAACCAGCTGTAACTCCACTCCCAGGGCCATCTGATGCCCCCTTCTGGCCTCCTCAGGCACTGCATGCTGTGACACAAACGTACAGGCAAAACATTCATGCACATAAACTAAAAAGAAATCCCCAAAAAATTAAATTTAAAAAAAAAAAACAGCTCGATGGTGGTTTAACCCAGCATTCAGGAGGCAGAGGCAGGCAGATCTCTGTGAGCCCCAGGCCAGCCTGGCCTACAGGGCTCCAGAACACAGAGAAACCCTATCTGGAAAACACAAAACACAACTCTCTCTAATCAGCTCCTCCGTCCTCAGCGAACAGCCTTAACTGTTGACACGCTCATATCTCCAGGCTTATGAAATACGCGGCCATGCAGCCTCCAAAAGTAGACTGTCTTTAGATTTTGTTTTGTTTTTCAAGACGGGGTTTCCCGGCGAAAGGCTGTCCTGGAACCAGATCTGTAGCCCAGGCTGGCCTCACGCTCACGGAGATCCACCTGCCTCTGCCTTCCAAGTGCTGGGATCACAGGTGCATGCCAGCACCACCTGGCCGTCTTTAGAACTTCCTAGAGAGAAAGCACGTAGGCAGCGTCAGGCCAGGTCACCGATGTGAAGAGTGTTCACTACCTCACACAAGTCTCCGACTCGGTAACAACCTAGAACAAACTGAGAGAAGAGAAATGACAAAGAAGAATTTAAAAATTCAGGGGGCAAAGCAGAATTGTCCTGAATTCAAGGTCCAGATTAATACTCTATTAAAAAAGTCATTTCATCAGTTCCCTGCTCTTGAAATAACAAAGGAGGGGCGTCCAGGGAAGACTTCCCCGTTCACTGTCCCCTCAGCTCCAACATGGCACCCAGCGTGTAAGCGGAGCCATCCCTCCACTTATGGTGGGACGGCTAGCACCATGTCCACAGGGTCATGGTTTTCCCAGAGGCCCTCGGGGTAAGGGCTTGGGGCCAGAAGAGCTTTCGGGGATGGTGCTTGGTAGTTGTGACAGGCTACACACCCTTACAGGAAGGTGAGGCTGTTTCTCGCTGTCCTCTTTGCTTTCTGGGTACGTGGACTGATTTCCTCCACTGTGCACTCAGGCCATGAGGGAGCCTCAACACAGGATCCAGTGACAGGGCAAACTGCCATGGGACCAACCCCCTAAGCCTGCGCGTTTCAGAACAAAGCTCCCCTCCCTTGTGAGCTGGCTGGCATAATCGCCTGCAGTGTTGACTGTGAGCATTATCAGCTCTCTCCTTTTGCCTTGGCCATTTCCACAGGCTGGAGAAGATCCCCACCAACCTCAGCCACACAGCTCAAGAGCTCCCTCTTTCTGTACTCCTCAGACCTTCCTGGACCTGGAGCTGTGGCTATCTTACACACACACACACACACACACACACCCTATGCTGCAGGCTGAAGCAACAAAACCACAGCCAACTTCCCGATGAACTAAAGCACAGCCAACTTCCTGACGAATACAGGAGGCTTGGTTTTCCCCACCGCTCCAGGGGAGATGGCAGCCTCTGTTTTGTTTTCTGTGGTTGCTGTTTCCTTTGTTTGCTTCTGTGGTGCTGAGAGCCAAGCCCAGAGCCTGTGTACACTAAAAAGTGCACCGTCATGGAGCTTCGTCCGCAGCCTTGTTCTTTGGCACGTTTACTCTGGGGTGAGGGGCGCACACCCACCCAACGAGTGGAGGTCGGGGGACAGCCTTTCGGGTCTCTGCTTCCCGGGAGTCCTGGGGATCAGCTCAGACCATTAGCCCACCAGCCAGCCACCAGCCCTTCAGTTTTGTTTTCTTTCTTTGCTTGTTGGGGGGGGGTGTTGTCAATCGCAGAGTCTTCCCACTCCCCAGAGCTGGAATTTCAGGCATCACCACCCTCATCCTGAACCTGTTCTCACCCAGCTCCGCCTTCCCTTTGTGTGGTCTGGAGGAAAGCGCCAGCAGTGTGGAGACATGGCGACTCCCCAGGCCCTGTCCTTCCACCGCTGGTCTCTGCTGAGGGCCACGGCGGATGGACAGAGGGGACACAGCAGTTCCCCTCTCTCCGCCAGCCTGCAGTGCCTCATTGTTATAAACAGCCAAAAGGTAGAAGGAAACCCAAGTGAGGAAAAGGCTCAGGGAACAAAATCACAGCACAGGGCGGGAGGGGTCAGGCGCTGCTGCCAATCTGTCACTCTGTTCTCTGGAGACTCCAGACGCCTTTGTGTGACCAGCTTTACTCTCACATTCCTGTAAAGCACCTGGCCCAATCTGTGGCTCGCACGGCCAGCCCCGCCTTCGCTTTTCTTGCCTTCCTCCGGGTGCTCTGATGTGGGCTTAAATCGACACTGCCCAGCGGGCAGTTCCAGGAAGCCTCTGCTGGTGACCATCCACACAGGCCCTGGGCCACAACAGCGCCATGAGGCTTCTGCTCTCCGCCTTCCTCCTCCTGCTGCCAGGGATGCTCCCGCCCGCGGCCACCCGCAGCCCAGGTAACTGACAGGAAGTCATGCTCTCTCCTCTCTCCCTCCCATCCGTCTTTCCCCTTCGGACAGGTCTTGATACACGGCCCAGGCTGGCCGGAAACTTGCCCTCTTCCTCCTTCAGCCTCCTGAGTACCAGCGTTATAGCATGAGCACTCGTGGCTCAAGATTCATGTTCACCTCACCTGAGCGTGCGCGCACCACAGATCAATTTGATGTTAAGTGGGGAGTGGGGTAGAAACTGTGGCAAACCCAAGGAAAATGCACTAAAATGTTCTTTCAACCGCAGTGAACTGGGGCGATGAAGTTAGTCTTTCTCAGACAGTACCCTCTTCACAAAAGGAAGGCCCTGCTTCTCCCACACCAGCCTGTGAGCTGTAGGACACGCTGCCCAGGCGTCTGGCCTGGAGCTGGTGTGGGAGCAGCAGCCAAGACCCGCGCTCTCCCCCCCAACCTCTAGGGAAGTCACACGCCTCAGGGCTCAGCTGCGGCCGGGGTGAGGAGCAAAGAAACCAGGAGCCTGTTTTTGTTGTTTTGTTTTTTCGGGGTGTGTCAGGTTAGCCACTGCTGACACAAAGTAGGCTGGGCCGCTCGGACTCGGGCCCACCGCAGGCCGGGCCTCACGGACTCTGGTCATGCCCGGCTCTGCTGTCTGTGGAAGCGGACTTGGCAGAGCTTCTGTTCCAGCTGTCACCACAGCCAGTGAGGCCCAGCCCTTCACAAAACAACCACAGAGGCAAGACCCTCTCCACCCAGGCCCCTCTCTTCCTGAGAACAGCGCCCCCAGCCCTGGGGTGCACACTCAGCATCCCTGCCAGGTCCAGCTTCTCTCTGCTAGAGAGAGTTCTTTGGGGGCGGCTGCGCTCCACAGCCGAGGGCCCAGGGCACCACTCCGGAGGGACGCCGCCCCACCACCGCAGAGGACAGGCTGGAGCTCCAGCCCAACCCGCCTTTCCAGTCCTCCTCCACTCACAGACACCCGCGGCCCACTGGCCTGCCGGTGGCCAGCACTGCTTTCAAAGCAACTCTACTCACGCCAAAGCTCTCACCCTCCCACTCCTCCCGATTCCTCCCACAGCAGACAGCGCTCGGCTCGCTGGCTACGCTCGGCTCAAACAGGAGTCTCTGCACCACAGGAGTCTCTGCACCGTCCCGTCCTGCCGCCTCCCCCCCGGGAGGCGCACCTCCCCTCCTGCCCCGCCATGGGAAGGCGTGCCTCCCCTCCTGCCCCCCCTGGGGAGGCACACCTCCCCTCCTGCCCCCGCCATGGGAAGGCGTGCCTCCCCTTCTGCCGTGCAGCTGAGTCCTTAGCCCCACACCACCCAGCACAGCTCAGTAAATATTAGCCTCCGCTCAGCTTTCTATGCTCAATGAGGCACTCCCGGGAGCCTACCCCAGCTCTGGGGACAGTGTTTTCTTAGTGTTGCTATCGTGTGCATGTGCGTGTGACTCCGGATTAAGCGTGCTAAGCAAGCTCTGTGTCCCTGAGCTACAGCTCTGCCCCCATTTCATTTCACTTCATTTCATGGCTGTTAGTGTTTTGGTTTTTGTTTTGTGTTTTCAAAACAGGATTTCTGCAGGTAGCCCTGGCTGTCCTGGAACTCGCTCTGTAGACCAGGCTGGCCTGGAACTCACAGAGATGCACCTGCCGCTGCCCCTTGAGCGCTGGGATCACGGGTGTGTGTCACCACCACCCACCTGCCCCTCTTTTTGTTTGGCCTTTCTTAGTTTCCCAGCCACCTGTAACTTGTGAGCGCCTTGCCCTAGCCTCCCAAACAGCGGGATAACAGCACCAAACTTACTCCTGAAGTTTGGTGCTAAGCAATTCTTTGCTGGGTAGGCCTCTATCCACAGATCACCAATAGCAGAATCCTCCAGGTAAGAAAGCTGAGAAAAAGCCAGGTGGTGGGGACACACGCCTTTCAGAAAGCACTTTGGAGGCACATGCAAGTGGCTCTTTGTGAGCCAAGGCCAGCCTGATCTGCAGAGCGAGTTCCAGGACAGCCAGGGCTACACAGAGACACCCTGTTGGGGGGGGACAAAAAAACCAAACATACCCGTCACTCATTGGTCGACGTTCCCCAGGGGACGACTCCTAGTTGGTAGATGTGCAGGGACCTTTACGGCCCGGCTGCACCCTTGAAATCAAGGCCTTGTTGCCTCTGCACTAGCCTCGCACGTACCTCCCCTGAGCCTCTAGGTGGCGCTGTCACAAGCCACGTGGGCGGGCCAGAGCCTCTCCCAGCCGCCAGGCTACTCCACCTCCATCTGAACTGCGCAGCAGCCAGAGGATACGACCTTCACTGAAACCAAAGCAATTCCCAAAATAAAACTTATCTTACGAGCCAGAGTGCCCTGGCGCAGAGGCTAGGAGCCCCGGCTGCTTTTCCAAAAGACTTCGGTTTGATTCCGAGGCTCACGGTCTGCAGGCCACTTCCGAGAGACCTGACGCCCTTTGGTGGCCTGCGTGGGCACTGCGTGCATGTGGGCACTGACACCGGTGCAAGGCGAACACCCAAGCGCACATTCTTCATGGGGTCTAAACTCACGTGCAAGGCGAACACCCAAGCGCACATTCTTCATGGGGTCTAAACTCAGCTTTCCAAAGGGGAAGGACAACGGCCTGAGGGCCTGAGGGAGTGCCGGGGACAAACGGCTCACAGCAGCGGCGCATTCCCGCGGCCGCCGCCGGCTAACTGTCACCTCATTTCGTCCCCATGAAAACCAGGCGTAATGGGGCTGGAGAGGCGGCTGACAGGCAAGGCGCCGGCTGCTGTTGCGGAGGATTGGGGTTCCGTTCCCAGCAGCCACGCTGGGCAGCTCACGGTCGCCTCCGGCTCCGCAGACGCCTGCACACACCGGTACACACACACACACACACACACACACACACTCAGGAGCACACACGCGAACAAGAGAGATGGTTTTTAAGGCTTGTTACGCACACAGCGTTGTGTCTGCGTGTGTGCCTGCGCGCCGGCAGAGGGCGCCAGATCTCACTAGAGAAGGCCGTGAGCGGCCACGTGCGTTCTGGGAACTGAACTCAGGGCCTGGAATTGCAGCCAGGGCTCTTCTTAACCTAATGTATTTTGTTATCTTTAACTTTTAACCTCTCATGCCTTCAAAATGTTATGAAAGCGTTTCAATACACCTTTCACATATTTTTTTCAAATAACTTTTTAAGTTCTCATTTATCTGTTTATTTACTGGGAGTCCATGGTGCATGGAGTGTGTAAGTCGGAGGCCAGCTTTCAGGAGCTGGTTCTTGCCTTCCATCATGTGGGTCTTGGAGCTGAACTCAGGTCGTCAGCCTGGCCAGTCTAACCATTTCACAATCTCATTGCCCTCCTTAAACATTATACCAGAACGCCATGATCAAAACTGCGATCTTTTTAATTATTAAAAAAATAATTGCTGGGCTGGAGAGATGGCTCAGAGGTTAGGAGCACTGGCTGCTCTTCCAAAGGTCCTGAGTTCAATCCCCAGCAACCACATGGTGGCTCACAGCCATCTATAATGAGATCTAGTGCCCTCTTCTGCTGTGCAGACACACAGTCAGAATATTGTTAAATAACAAATTAATAAATCTTAAAAAGAAAAAAAAAAAAGAATTCACAGGTGGAGGTGGCGCACGCCTGTGATCCCAGCACTCAGGAGGCTGAGGCAGGAGGATCTCTGAGTTTGAGACCAGCCTGGTCTACAAAGCAAGTCCAGGACAGCCAGGGCTACACAGAGAAACCCTGTCTCGAAAAACAAAAACAAGCAAACAGACAAGCAAAAAACAGAGTCACAGATATTCATACTCATAAAATAAAAATAAAACTTTAAAAACAGGAGTGGCTGCTGCTTTTCCGGAGGACCTGGGCCCAAATCCCAGCGCCCGCTTGCCAATGTCTGTAGCTCTAGTTCCGGAGGTCTGACCCCTCTGGCCTCCTCAGCAGACACACCAGTGGGGCACAGCTGAGCCTGCTGTGAAACACCCACACTCAACCGGAAGAGCCAGGACACCGTTGTGAATATTCCCTAACTGAGTTCAGGGCCGTCCTGAACTACATGAGACCATGCCTCAGAGCAACACAGGGGTTGGCGATGGTGACAGAAAAGTTTGCTGTCTTTTCCAATTCTTCTCCGATACCATTGCCATTTTACACATCTAAATGTAATCATTTAGAATTTTATATTTAGGGATCCAACTAAATCATCTACAAGATTTCTCTGGTTTTAATATTTATAACTTTTTGCTGAAATGAGGCGTGAAGGCCACACAAGGAGAAAAGTCTAGAAAAATTTAGAAGGCAAGAGCTGCCCCGTCTAAATTATGAAGGCAAGAGCTGCGCCGTCTAAATTATTTTAATAGTGCTCAGAACAACACTTGAGAACACGGGAACAGCCTGGGAAATGGTGCGACGCGTCCGTCTGTGTGGCAGAAAGGGCCCAGTCTGGGAAGCTGGCGGCCTGAGTTAAAGCAGTCTCTGCAGACCGCAACCCCCTACCAGACAAACACCAATGCCATCCTGTGCCCATCCTGTGCCCATCCTGTGCCCATCCTGTGCCGGGGCGCCGAACTCCTCAGCACTGAGCCCCTGAGGCTGCCAATGGGAAAGGTATGTTCACACTCACCAGGAGGGTCAGGACAAAATGCCGCAGACGGGGCTCTGGGGGGGATTCTTGGGGGGGGCTCACACAGGGGGGCTCTCACGGGAGGCTCTCGAGGGAGGGGCTCTCACAGAGGGGGGCTCTCACGGGGGGGGGGGTGGCTCTCGGGACAAAGTTGGTTCTTCTCGCACTTCTGGAGGCAGGAAATCCAAGGCGGAGGAGGCCAAAGGTCCGGGCCGCTGCTGAGGCCTCTCTCTGGCTGCTGAGCGGCTGCCGTCTTAGCTAGGATCCACAGTGCAGCACTATAGACTGGGTGACTTAGAAACAGCAAAAGCTGACACCCAAAGGAGGGCTGCTGAGATGGTGACCCAATTCAAGAGTCGCCGTCCTGGGGCTGGACAGATGGCTCAGTGGTTAAGAGCACCGTCTGCTCTTCCAAAAGACCCAGGTTCAGTTCCCAGCACCCACATGGCAGCTCACAACTGTTTGTAATGCCGATTCCAAGGGATCTGACACCTTCACACTAATGCACATAAAATAAAAATTGAATAAATTTAAAAAGAAGAGTCACCTTCCAGTGTGCAGACAATTGTCACACAGTGGAGATTAAGAGTTGCCAAGGGTCCCTTCTTCCCAGGAGGACACCAACCCCATTCATGGGCGGTCCTTCATGGCCTAACCACCCACAGCGCCACTCCCCAACAAAATCACATTAGGAATTAGGAATCCCCACAGGCATGCAGAGCCAGAGGCCCTGGGGAGCCAGGCCCCCTGGAGCTGGAGTCACAGAGTTCTGAAGTGCTCTGAACCCAGGTCCTCGGCAAGAGCAGCGGTTCTCCCCTGACCCCTGACCCCTCAGCACCAACCCAAGAGGACCTGTTCTGTCTGTGCCTTTTAGTATCATCAGTCACGATTGGGGACGCACCCTTAAGATCCTTTACTGCAGTTGTGCAAATCTCATTTTCTCCTACAAGTGGATTAAAGACTATCATAAACACCTTATTTTAGCTTAATTACGGTTTCAGAACGCTGTCTGCAATAACTCATTCTAAGGTGGCAGATGGCAGATATTCAGTGAACTGGGGAGGGCACAGTTCAGTCCATAACGGATTTCAAGTCACCAATCATACAGGAATAATTCAAGCACAGAACTCACCTGTAATCCCTGCGATTGGGAGTCGGAGTTAGAGAGGCTGCTAATGTCCAAGGGCAGCCGGGACCACACAGCAAGACACTTTCCCCGCCAAAACAGCAACAAAAATGGAAGCTTGAGGATCAGGAGTTCAAAGCCAATCCCAGCTAAAATACAGAGACCCTGTCTCAAAAAAAGAATAGTTTAAGCCAGGCAGTGATGGTACAAACCTTTAATCCCAGCACTCAGAGGCAGAGGCATCTGAGTTGGAGGCCAGCCTGGTCTACAGAGTGAGTTCCACTACAGCCAGGGCCACACACAGAGACTCTGTCTCAAAAAAAAAGTTCCTTTAAACAAAATAAGAAACATGTAAAGGCATGTTTGATTGACAGTGTTCACGGTTCTCTGGATAAAGTCCAGAATGCCAGACAAGCACATACGACTAACTACATCTCCAATCTGTCATCATCATTGACTTTAACAGGAAATAGCACCAAAAAATCAGAGCAGGTATCTTGTGGGCCCAGTTCTAGACTGACATTCTCAAATCTGTAAGCCTTCATCTTTTCATAATTTGTCCTGGTTGTTTGTTTGTTTGTTGACCCAAACTAGAGTCCTCTGAAAAGAAGGAGCCTCCCTTGAGAAAATACCTCCTTAGGACTGGCCTGTTTCTTGACTGATGACCAACAGAGAGGGCCCAGCTCACTCCAGGCAGGGAGACCCTGGGCGGGCCGTCCTGAGGTGTGTGAGGAAGCAGACTGGGTGAGCCAGTGAGCAGCGCTCCTCCGTGGCTTCTGCCTCAGTTTCTGTCTCCAGGTCTAACCTTGAGTTCCTGCCCTGACGTCCCTCAGGAAGTTTTGGACTGTGACTGGAGAGCTGAAATAAGTCCTTTCTTTCTAGAGTTGCTTTTGGTCATGGGGCTTTATCGCAGCAATAGAAACCCTAAGAGAAATTCTGTGTTATATCTGATTTTTTTGTGGTGGGCACACATGTCACACACAGGGATGTGTGAAAGTCGGAGGACAAGCTTCAGGGGGTCAACATTCTGTCTCTGCCATAGGAGTGCCAAGGGCAGGACTGGGTTGTCACGCCTTTCCCTGCTAAGCCGCGTCACCAGCCTTTAAACCTTCATCTTTTGTTGTTATAAAGATATTTCAGAGGTGAGCGTGGCCCTATACATGGAGAGGCCCAGCCACCCAGGAAGCAGATTCGGGAGGCTCACTTAGGCTGAGAGTTAGCTGTAAGTCCGGGCTGACTAGCAAGGCCTTACCTCAACTAGACAGGGTAGAATCGACAACCGAGGTGTGCCCGCAACGAGTCCGTCCCCGAGGGACAAACGCAAATGCCACACGGAGACCCTGGTTTGCAGTGTGTGCTGCTGTGCTCACCTGAATTCTCCGTGCTTTGCCCCGGGAAACCGCAGTCTCGGGAACTGCGTCAGCCTCTCAAGCTCAGAGGCCACTTTCTTCACCTCCCAGCTAAGCCTTTCAGGAGACTTGACTTGTTCTTTTAAGATGTATTGACTTTGCTTCGGATGTGAGTGCCTTGGGGATGAGAGCCTGCCCGGCGGTTGCTGCTGCAGGGGCAGCGCGTGCTCTCAACCACCGGGCAGGCTCTCCAGCCTTGCGGCTAGATCTTGAGCCTCGGTTCTTTATCCATCTACAATCGTCCTCTTTTGGCGCACCCTAGAGCCCAGCAGTGGGCAGGGAGACCGACAGACAGAGACACACAGGCACAGACCGTGCTGTCCGGGACTTTCCAAGCCTCTGGCAGTAACCACAGATGTGTTTCCGTCCAACAGGGGTCGCCAGAAGCCATGGGAGCCAACCCCAGGCTCCTGGGAGGTGGCTCTGGGAAGGTGGCCAGGAGTGTGAATGCAGAGGTCGGTATTCAGCCTTGCCCAGGGCTGGCGCCACCGTGGCCCTCTCCCTCCATCTCCCTCCAGCCCTCTCAGACCAGGACAGATGTTATCTGAGATAACCTCAGCACACCACCAGAGGCTGCACCAGTGCCTGCTTTCTCTGGGCCTCACGCCGGAGCTGGACGCCTACCAGGAGCTACCTGCACAGAGCTAGCCCAGCCACAAGCTGCACCCCAAATTCTCAGCACTGCCTTCTCAGAGGCTTTTTACTTTTTCCTGACCCCCACCCACATGTCTCAGACCAGGTCTTAGCCTGATGCTCCTTATAGAACTAAAAGTGGAAGGAATGCGGCTCTGAAAAGATGCCCCAGCCTTGTCTTTGCATTCTTCAGTGTCCACAGTGAGACTGAATGCCCCCTAAACATGTCAGCAACTCCCTGCCCACAGAGCCCACCAAAAAGGGTTTAGAAATCCCGGGTTCACACAGCTTGAGGTCTCCATTCCTCTCTGTTGACCTTCCCCACCCCCACCCCCACCCACGCCCGTGTAGAGAGGCCCAGAGGGCCCAGAGGCCTGCCTGAGTCCCCACTCTCAACCATACCAACCCTCCTAAACAGCAGCCTGTCGTTATAGATTGGCTCCTGAAAGCCCCGAAGAGAAAACCCAGAGCCGTGCTGGGGCCGCCGAGGAAGCAGTGTCCCTGTGACCACGCCAAGGGCAGCGAGAGAACGAGCAGTAAGTTTCAAGGGTGGCCTTCCCTAACCACACTCCGTCCTGTGGAGTCACTAGGGGTGGAGGCAAGGCCAAGGAGACCAAAGCAAGCACGTGCGTCAACTAGCCCCTTCCTACTCAGTGCCGACTTGTAGGAAAACCAAAAGGGCAAAACCGTCAGGATAGGCTGATTCTGGAACTAAAAAGGTTTAATCAAATTCTTAGTCTAGAACAGCAGCAGTTATCAAAGTAAAAGGAGGTAAGGCAGCTGTGACCTCTCATTAATTTCCGACGGTGACAGCAGCGTCCGTGTGGAACAGGATTTTGGCTCTTCCTGCATCTGGCAGCTGGTTTTCTGTTTGTTTTCACTGTGTGTGGGCATTTTGCCTGCATCTGCTTAAGTGCACTATTACGTCCTTCAAAGGCCCAGAGAGGGAATCCGACCCTCCGGGACAGGGGCCACACACGGCTTTGAACCGCCGTGCGCTGAGCCTGGAGCCTGCAAAGGGGCAAGTCTGGCCTCAGTCAGGGGCCAGAAAGATGGCGCGGAAGGTAACTGTCTGCAGCCAAACACGGTGGCCCGGGCTCAGCCTCTGGGCCCCGCACGACAGCAGACAGACCCTGAAAGCTGCCCTCCGACTCCCACATCTCTACGACTGCACGAGTGCAACCCACTAAACTGAAATATAAGGAGACACTTGGGGTGTGTGTGTGTGTGTGTGTGTGTGTACACGGCACCAGCACAGGTGTAGAGGGCAGAGAGTGGGGATCTCTTCTTCCGCCTTGTCAGTCTCTGGGACTGAACTCAGGTCACAAGTTTTGGCAAGTGCCTTCACCTGAAGAACCATCTCTTCCTCCCTTGTTTGCCTTTTTGATTCTTTTCAGTTTGTTTTTCAAGACAGGGTCTCACTATGTAGCCCTGGACTCACTTTGTAGCCCAGGCTGGCCTCGAACTCAGCGCTCCGCCCCTCCTGGCTAGTTTGGCTTTTTGAAATGGATTTTCATCCTCGCCTGAGCCTGGTGATGTCATGCTGACAGAGAGCACATTGCTCCTGCCTGAGTGCTGGCTGGCGCTGCAGGCGTGCGCACCACAGCCAGTGCCCCTCATTGGCTTAAAGAGCTGGAGGATCAGCTCAACCGGTAGAAGCCTCTTTCAGAGGACCAGACTGGCCAGTCGATGCTGGCACTCACCTTTAATCCCGGAACCCGGGAGGCAGAGGCAAAGGATTTCTGAGTTCGAGGCCACCTGCTGACAGAGTTCCAGGATAGCTGGGCTACACAGAGAAACCCTGTTTCAAAATAAGATAAAATCAGAGGACGGGAGTTTGGTTTGCAGCACACAGATCGAGTGTCTCCCAACCACCTCTGACTCCAGCTCCAGGGGATCTGAGATTCTCTTCTGACCTCCTCAGGCACTCACACATACACTCACACACACAAATAAAGAATTTTTAAGTTTTTAATGATAGCACCCTTTTCTCTGTGCCCTAGGACACCAAAAGCACCGCAGGAAGCCACAAAGGCCCTCCAGAACCTGCCAGCAGTTTCTCAAACGATGTCAGCTAGCAAGTTTTGCCCTGCCCTTATAGCTCTGAGAGGCTGAGTCCCAGCTAAACGCTCCCAGTGAGAAGATGATCAAGCCTAGAGCCTTCTTACCCTCTGCGCCCCGTCCTCACCAGCAGCCTCCCAGTGCTCTCGGAAGGCTGTGCTCATGCCGAGCTCGCCACTGTGCCTGCACTTCCATCTTCCCCTCATTCTTTCCTTACGCCTCTGCTTCACCCCAAAAGAATCTAGGAACCTCCGCTTCCTGCCGCTCTCAGTTGACCATAAGTATGGCCTGCCACGAGCAAAGAAAATAAATATATGAATATACATGGAGAGTGTTGGTTATTTCAATCAAATGGGTCAACTGATATGTCCCCTTCTGCCCTGTCCATCTGAAACCCATCTCAGAGGCTACACATCCTTGTCTCTCCTTGACCCTTATTCTGTGTTGCCTGATTCTTATTCTTTCACTTATTCAGAGGGGCAAGGTCTGGACAGACCTAGCAGCCATGTAAGGCCCTGGATCAGACACTGCCTGGTTAAAAACAATAAAGGTTTAAGAACTGTGGTTTCTCAGCCTCTAGTCAGCCTCCCATGTTTACGACACCTATCCTCACCATCGTCATCACCATCGTCATCACCATAGTCACCATCCTCACCATCATCACCATCGTCATCATCCTCACCATCATCACCACCACCATCGTCCTCACCATCATCACCGTCATTATCATCGTCACCACCATCACTGCATTCTGTGGGCTTCTTATGTAGTTCAGAGAAATGCAGAAAGTAGTCTAGAGAGACGCTATGGAGGATCTCAGCTGACCTCCAAAGAGGTTTTGAGCCTATAGAAATAGGATGATGTCAGTTTTTGTTTTTTTTTCTTTTTAGCATGGCCATAGCTGATCGGACAATTCAGCCGGGTGTAAGAATGAGCGAAGAGGAAAGCATTACTGAAAGTGTAGGTCCTCAGGCACTCCTCTGTAGCAGTAGAGGGGGACTAGCAAACTACGGTGCACACACCTGTGGGCACAGAACGTGGGAAATGGAGACAGGGGATTGGAAGAGCGACACCAGCCTGGGCTACATCAGAGTCCCATCTCTGGGGCAGGAAACGCTCATCCGGCTCATCCCAGATGAAGAATCATCCCAGATGAAACAGGAGGCTGAGTTCAGATTGCCCTTCTTCTGAGAAGGGGAAGTCTGTCATTTTAACTGAGTACTGAGTGGGTGGGGCCTATTTATGACACAAGAGGGGAGCCCCTCCCTTCCTGCAAACAGTCCTGGCACCCGAGCCTCCTCCTAGTCCTAATCCCTCTCCCCAAGTAAGAGGTGCTGCAGAGTGGTGGCTTGGAGGGGGCTGGCGGTGAGGAACCCACAGGCCAGCTGTAAAAACAGGAATGCCCAGACAAAGGATTCGAGCCCACAGTGGGGTGCCATCATGAAAGATCTGTAGGAGAGAGGCCTGAAGGGGACGGGCAGAGGATGAAGCCTCGGAGACCAACTTCTTTCCCAAGGGAGGTAGCAAGTGTGGAGCCAAGCTCTACCTCAGTATGCAGGCCGGAAGGGAAGCCTGAGACACAGCAGAAAGCCATGAGCCGGCCAGACTCTGAGCCGGCCTGGCCAGCATCAGCCGTGCTGCAGGGACTGGGAACCCCACAGAAGCCAAGTCTCCCGAGCGAGCCTGCCCAGCACGAGGCCGAATCCCAGCAGGAACCGAGAGGTCAACAGAAATCTGCTCTCCAGGCCCGCCTGGCCCCAGTCGCCTCCACTGCACAAGAATCACCCCCCCAGAAAGCGCACTTAGCTCAACAGGAAGCCACCTCCCACCAGCCCGGGACGGGAAGAGAGTCCGTAAGCCAACAGGACGAACTCGGAGAAGAGCAGGTGGGGATGCCCGGGCCTGGGCCCAGAGAACCACCTCTGGGTCCACAGCAGGTGGACACATCTGCGGCCCAGGCTGCATCTGGAGCCGTCCCCAAACTCCACACCCAGCCTGCCTCTGGACCCCAAGAGAGACCGGAGCTGGCCACAGCCCAGCACACCCCGCTGGACCAGAGAGCCAAGTCCAAGCACGGACCTGTGGCGGAGTCGGGCTTCCTGACACGGCTGCACGAGCTCTCCGTTCCGAGGAGCGCCCACGAGTGGAGGGCCTTTTTTGACTGGGTCACAGACTCTGACACAGAGGCACAACTGAGCCCGTCCTCAAGCCCAGTTCCTCCCAAGCCGAGCTGTGCAACAGTGGGCCCGGGACCGTCACTGCCCTTCAAACGGAAGCCTGACTGTGAAAAGATGGCAGGCTCTGGTGGGAAGTCGCATGGTAAGAAAGCCACCCTCCAGGGTCACACACAGCACTGGGGCACAGGTGAGTGTGGGCGGGGCCGCAAGAGCCTTCCAGGGCCAGTCACGCATCCGCGCTGGCTTTGTGTCTAGGGTCATGACCCGAAGGTCACCTCCAGACGCCCCTGTGAAATCGAGCGTGATACCCCCCAGTCTGTAAAAAAGGGAAACAGCAGACGCAGGACTAAAACCAGGGTTTCTCCTTTTGCACCAGGCTGCCCCCATAAAAGATAGGAAAGAGGTAGGGAAGAGCTCTGACTCGGGAACCAGGTCAGAGAAAAACTGTCTTCCTCCTAGCTTTCTTCCATGAGTCCCGGCAGAGGGGTGGCTGAGCACTGGCTGTGAGGCAAATGTAGCAGTAGGCCACAGCAGCTCAGTGTGGGCCTTCCCTTAGCCACTGTGGTGTGAGCTAGCTCAACAGCCAGGACATTCACAGCCTGTTTTATGGCGAACAGAAGCTTGGGAAAGGGTGGTGTGGCAAGGTCGAGGCTGAATGAAAGCAGCCTGATGAAGTGCACTCCAAGCCGCTTTTCTTCCTTGTGCAAAGAAGGAAAAAGAGGGAACAGCATAGAGCCCCACATTGACAGGAGCACAAGGAAAGTCACAGTCCTGACAGGAGCAGGGAAAGTCACAGTCCTGACAGGAGCACAAGGAAAGTCACGGTCCTGACAGGAGCAGGGAAAGTCACAGTCCTGACAGGACCTCAGGGAAAGTCACAGTCCTGACAGGACCTCAGGGAAAGTCACAGCCTCACAGCCCTGACAGGAGCACAGGGAAAGTCACAGTCCTGACAGGAGCAGGGAAAGTCACGGTCCTGACAGGACCTCAAGGAAAGTCACAGCCCTGACAGGAGCACAAGGAAAGTCACAGTCCTGACAGGAGCAGGGAAAGTCACAGTCCTGACAGGAGCACAAGGAAAGTCACAGTCCTGACAGGAGCTCAGGGAAAGTCACAGTCCTGACAGGACCTCAGGGAAAATCAGATTCCTGACAGGAGCAGGGAAAGTCACAGTCCTGACTGGAGCAGGGAAAGTCACGGTCCTGACAGGACCTCAGCGAAAGTCACAGTCCTGACAGGAGCTCAGGGAAAGTCACGGTCCTGACAGGACCTCAGGGAAAGTCAGAGTCCTGACAGGAGCAGGAAAAGTCACAGTCCTGACAGGACCTCAGGGAAAGTCACAGCCCTGACAGGAGCACAGGGAAAGTCACAGTCCTGACAGGAGCTCAGGGAAAGTCACGGTCCTGACAGGACCTCAGGGAAAGTCACAGCCCTGACAGGAGCACAAGGAAAGTCACAGTCCTGACAGAAGCAGGGAAAGTCACAGTCCTGACAGGAGCACAAGGAAAGTCACAGTCCTGACAGGAGCTCAGGGAAAGTCACAGTCCTGACAGGACCTCAGGGAAAATCAGAGTCCTGACAGGAGCAGGGAAAGTCACAGTCCTGACAGGAGCAGGGAAAGTCACGGTCCTGACAGGACTTCAGCGAAAGTCACAGTCCTGACAGGAGCTCAGGGAAAGTCACGGTCCTGACAGGACCTCAGGGAAAGTCAGAGTCCTGACAGGAGCAGGGAAGTCACAGTCCTGACAGGACCTCAGGGAAAGTCAGAGTCCTGACAGGAGCAGGGAAAGTCACAGTCCTGACAGGAGCAGGGAAAGCCACGGCCCTGACAGGACCTCAGCGAAAGTCACAGTCCTGACAAGGACCTTAGGGAAAGTCACAGTCCTGACAGGAGCAGGGAAAGTCACAGTCCTGAGGGCCTGGGGTGCTGATGCTCTTTCACCTCAGGGAGCCGTCCCTCCTCCCCAAGAGCCCGCTCTGAGAGAAGGTCGAAGCTTTCTTCTCCCACGTTCCGGATTCCAGAAGCTTCCAGCGTGCTCCGCTGAGGCGGCTGTAGCGGGCCTCCTGTTTCCCGCCTTTTCCCGGGCAGCGGAGCTCCCTCGGGGAGGCCCCTCTCGGCAGGGCAGGCCTGGGCCGCCAGCCGCTGGGCAGGCGGAACCTCCTCTTCCCCACTCCTTCAGCCCTGGGTTCTGGGGAAGAAGACGGGACGGAGCGGGGGCCACAGAGCCACAGAGCGCAGGGACCGGGCGGGAGGGGGTCTGGCCGGCAGGCGGGGAGGGGCCGTTGGTTTGGTTTGGTTTTTTCGGAGTCAGGAAGGCTAGCCTCGGCTACTCGGTGGGCTCCGGGCGGCGGCGCTGGAGGGCGCGCGGGAGCGGGGCGGGGCGAGGGCGGGGCCTCCCAACGGCTGCCCGGCGCGGCCCCGCCCCCAGCCCAGGCCCCGCCCACGCCCCGGGCGCGGCCCCGCCCCCCGCTCCTTTCCCACCCGCGGGGCAGGCGCGCGGGCCGGGCTCGGGGCTAGGGCGCGGGGCGGCGAGACGCGGCGCCTCTCGGGCTGCGAGCATCCTCTGCGGCGAGGCTCGCGCGCCCGCCCCGCCCTGAGCCGCTTCCCGCCGCCGCCGGGCTGGCCTCCTCCTCCGCCGCGGGGGCGGCTGCCCGCGGCTCCTTTAACGCGAGCGAGCCTGGGCCGCGCCCTGGCCCCGCCCACTGGAGGCGGGACCGGCGAGGAGCGGGCCCGCGATTGGACGGCGTGGGGGCCCGGCGGTGGTGTGTACCGGAGATCGACTCCGGGGAGGGACTTGCGCGCCGGGCCGGGCAGGACTGATGGAGCCCGCCGTGGAACCGGGGTCCGGGGGGCCCCAGGCCTCCAGGCAGGCCAGAGACGGGCCGAAGAGCCGCGGTCGCCGGGGCTGGCGAAAAGGCAAGGTCAAAGGTGAGCCGGCGGCACTTCCCGCGGGGCCCTGGGTGGACGGGCCCACTTCCACGCGGGACGCGGTGGCCTGAGCCACCGTGGGGCTGGTGTGAGAGTGGGAGGTCCCACCCGCACGTGGAGCCTACCGGCTGCCCCCGCGCGCTCTGCAGAAAGGGCCCTGGAACGCGGCCTGTCCGGACAGGGTCCCGCTCGGTGCCTGATTTTCCGTGTGTGTGACCAAGAGGAACAACCTTGACCTGAGGGTTCTGGGCCTGGGAAGTGGTTCAAGCGCCGATTTTCATGTCGTCTGCGCTCGTAAAAGAATAATGGGGAAGAACTGTAGCAGCTTTTGCCAAAAGAGGAAGGATAGGCCAGCAAAAGGTAGGCTCGGGGTACCCGATACCCGAGAAAGCTCACAGCCCTCCTTAACTCTCGGGCCACCTGTTTCGGCAGCCCAGCAACTCTGGGGCGACTTCCACACGTGAGAACTTTCCAGCTGGCTTTGCCCCTTCACACCTCCCTCAGGGAGAGGGGAGGGTTTCAGCTTCCCTGGGTCTAAAGGCTGGAGAGACAGGGACAGACCAACCAGAGGGGTCGCAAGGCTCAGCAGGAGCTGCTAACCCTGGCTCGGCTCTGAGTCTCCTGTTTTGTGGCACTACCTAGCCAAACCTAGAGCCCGGTGAATGCTCGGCCCTCCCCGCCCTGCAGCTCCAGGGGGCCTCCTCAGGCCCACCAGGGCTGGCTGTGCAGGCGAAAACAAAGAGGAAAAAGGAAAAACCTGGCATGGCTCCCGAGCCCCCAAATTCATCATCCCCTGCCTCCCTTGGTAGACAAGTAGAGCATTACAGACACGAGTGTGAACGGGCCCAGACAGGCTGGAGCTCAAGCAGGAGGCTGAAAAGAGCCTCCTGGCCACAGCAAGGGTACACAGCAGGACCCTGCACTGTGAGGCAACGTGGAGCCTGTGTCTCCTCTTCCTGCCTTTTCTCTGAGTTCTGAGTACACCTGTAGCGCTGTTGTCTGCTCGAATGTGGGCCATTTTCCACACAACCGGGAGAGGTGGGTGTGAGGATACGGTCTGTCTCTGCGAGGCACCAAGCTCCCGAGAGTGGGCTTGGGTCACCTTGTTTACCTAGAGGCCCTGCCACGCGCACATTCAGATATTTATTAGATTGATAAGGGAAGGAATGTGTGTAGTGTGACATGGACTATTAATAGCTGAGCCGCCCTGAGTGTTGTGAGGAGTCAGAAAGAATCTGCTTGAGTAAGGCTCCTTGCCCAGGGCCCAGCCTATCGCAAAGATGGCAGCTCTGCCTGCCATTTCCTGAGGCTCTTCCTGATGCCCTTCCTCAGACCTGTGAGTCAGGTCCCACCCCTGCTCCAAGGGTCCCTGACTGGCTGGAGCAGTCTTTGATTCACGCCATCCTGCCAGTAACTGGATGAGACTGCTGTCATTATCATCAGCCCATTTCCCAGATGGTGACACAGAGGCCTGAGCCAGCTGCACTTCCTTTACCTGCCAGTGAGGACAGAGGGGCACATCCAGCCTTCCCAGCAAGGGGTGTGGCAACTGATGGCCGCCGCGTGCCCCACCTTCAGTCTGCATCTGAAGGGCCCGCCGCAAACCTGAGGTGCCAGCTGTGGCTTCCTGTAGCTATCAGGACAGACTCAAGACCTGCGGACACAGACAGGAAGACTGGTTGCCAGGCTACCAGCCCACACCTCTGATCCCATCGCTTGGGGGAGGCCGAGTCAGGAGAATCATCATTAGTCCCAGGCAAGCCTGGCCGCCGGCCAGTCAGGACTACAGAGTGAGACTCTGGCTGCTCGTCCAGTGGACCTGGGTTCAATTCCCAGAACCACATGGCAGTTCACAGCTGTCTGCAACTTCAATTCCAGGGGATGCAACACCCTCACACAGACGTAGATGCAGGCAAAACACCAATGCACGTAAAATAAAGATCCAAAGCCGAGCATGGTGGCCCGGGCCTTTAATCCTAGCCCTCAGGAGGCAGAGGCAGGCAGATCTCTGTGAGTTCAAGGCCAGCCTGGCCTACAGAGAGAGTCCAGGACAACCAGGGCTACACAGAGAAACCCTGTCTCAAAAAACAATAAATGTCGGTCATTAAAAAAGCTTATAAACAAGCAAATGTAATAAATACAGCAAAAGGAAAAGATCTTGGAGTCGGGCTCCGCTTAGCCACCTGAGCACATGACGGCACAGATCCCGAGGTGCTGTCCAGGACCTTGTCGGCGTGGTGGCACACGCCTGTACTCAGAAGTGGGGAAGCGGAGGCAGGAGGACAGAAAGACGTTCAAGGCCATCCATATTTACGTGTCAGTCTGAGGCCAGCCTCAAATACATGAGAAAAAGAGTCCTGTCTTCAGAAGGAGAAAATCTTGAGCAAGGGAGGTAGAGAAAACAGCACAGCAAGAGCAAAAAAAAAAAAAAAAAAAAAAAAAAAATTGATGGGAGAAGCAGCGACACAGGACAGTACAGTGGGGCCCTGGCTGGAGGGAGCTGGGGACAGAGCAGGGGCCAGCAGGGTGGGCCAGAGGCGCGCGGAGGCGGGGTTAGAAGGCCTTGTCTGAGATGGAAGTGTCTCCCTGAGAGGAAGGCGTGGCCAGGGGCGCTTCCAGAAGATCCTGCGGTGCTCTGCAGGAGACAGCCCTACATCAGCTGCGCTCGGGAGCCCTACCACCACCAAGGGAGGATGGAGGCCCGGGTGTGGTGGCATGCACGGCCCACGGTTCCCAGTATATAGGGCACGTGGGGCTGGGGGCTGGCTCAGATGGTGGGAGGGTGGGGACATGGCATGAGAACTCTCTCGGTTTCTGCTCAAGCAAACAGTGAATTCTGTTCTCAGCAAACACAAACACACATGGAGACTGGACACACCCAAACACGCATATAGATTCTTTTTGTTGTTTTTATTCTCATTTAGTTTTCTGTGTTCGTTTTGGAGGCAGGGTTCATGTATAAATCCCAGACTGGCTTTGAACTCACTGTAGCTGAGATGACTTTGAACATCAGATCCTCTTGTCTCTACCTCCACAGTGCTGGGATTACAAATGTGCGCCCCCACACCATCTGTACAGTCTTGGGGATCAAACCCAGGGTTTGTACGTGCTAGGCACACCCTCCACCAGCTGAACCACATCCTAAAAACAGGACACGCCCATACAAGCCGGACATCCAAGACAAAACCCAGTTCCAGGTCAGGACACACACGATACACACCCTAAAAACAGGAGCACATCCATACAAGCCGGAAATCCAAGACAGCATAGTCACAGGTCAGGACACACACGATACACACACCCTCAGACATGTCAAGAAACATGAAAGCACGTTGCTGTGCTGCATCCAGGAACCAAAGTCCAGGCCTGAGAAGCTGGCAAGTGGCTCCTCAGGGCAAAGGGCTGGAGGAGCAGGAGCACGGTTCAGGGCAGAACAGTTGTCCAGCGTGGACAAGTCTGACCCCAGCACCAGCAGGGGAAACCGTCTCTCAGGGCAAAGGGCTGGGGCCTAGGCCCCTCCCCCACTGCCGAGTCCCCCAGCCTACCTTTGCCCCATTCCTGCCATTCCTGCCATGGCCCCATCGGGTGTGCCCTTACCCCAGTGCCCTCTGCCTGGGATTCTGGCAATCTCAATATCCCTTCCTCCTAGCTCCGGCCAGCCCGGTCTTCAGGGAACTGTGCTGAGTGAGGCAAAGAGCAGGGCCTCAAGTCGCAAGGACTGGGGAGCCAGCCCTTCCCCTGCTGCTTCTTCACATGCTTGCTCTTCAAAAGTTCTTCATCCCTGAGGAGCACCCCAACCCGTCCTCCCCACGTGCCCGGGCGGGAGGGCAGTCAGCAGGCAAGCCTGGCAGGTACAGCTCGGGGGCTAGAGAATCTCCTGGGGGTGCAGTTACGAGATCACACTGTGGAAGGGTAGTGACAAGGGCTGCAAGGAGAGAGAACCACGCGGCATCTCGGGCTGAGTGAGCCAGGAGCAGCACACCCTGCCTCCCTGGCGGGTGTCGCTCCAGAGTCACACATGCTTACACACAGGCTGGGCTGGGTAGAGTGGCTCAGCATGGGCTCCACATGAGGGTCACCCAGCAAGTGACCTGGCCCGCGCCCCCCACCGCTTAGCTCACCTGCCCCCGAGGCTCTGGCGCTTGTCTGTTGGTGGCCCTGGGAAAGGACAGCCCTCTCCCCTTCACACGTTCGCTGGTGGGCTTTGGGGCCACCCTCCCCTCCATCAGGACGACAGTCCAAGGACAGACACTGAGGACTCACCCAGCCAAACGCCGGGAGCCCTCTGGGCCTCTCTACACAGCTGGTTCAGAGGCCCTACGCCTGGCTTGTATGTTTGTGACTTTGTTTCCTCAAATCAGCCATACTCCACGTTTTGAGCTTTCTGCTCTCTCCTCGGGGAGGCAGACTGCACAACGTGCCCATGCCAGGGCACAAGTTGGCACTAGGCAGAAGCGAGGGTGGACCTTAGCGGTGGGGGAAGCAAGGCGAGGGCCTCCTCCGGCTGAGGCCTGAGGGCGAGGAGGAGCTGCTGGGCAGGGGCCTCCTCCGGCTGAGGCCTAGGGCGAGGAGGAGCTGCTGGGCAGGAGCTTGTGGAAGAACCCGAAAGTATGAGCCTTGGCCTCCCCGTATGTGACATGGACTTGACTGGCAGCAGGGTCGGCTGTGAAAGGTAAACCAAGGCCCCAGGTAGGGATACCACCCCGGAGGCTGTGGCCCAGGGCTGAGTTTGGTGCCACCCTCAGTCGGCTTCTGCCCTCACAGGAGGAGAAGCAGGGCTGCCCACTTCTTTTCCCTAACAGCTGGGGACAGCTGTGCCAGGGCCAGTTGGGGTGGAAACTGACATCACTGAACTCTGGCTCCCTGAATCCACTTGGGGGAGAAGGAGGACAGCTTGGCTGGGTGAGAGGGGACAGGGTGTTCAGGACTCAGGCATGGGACGCCTGGGTCCTAAGGGACAGGACTGGGACTGGATCCCTCATATGAGGAAGAGGAGGTTGAGCAGGGAGGAGCTGGGGCAAGGGCGACTGGCTGTGAGCGGGGGCTGGGGGCGGGATCCAGGGCTCTAAAGAAGAGAGCCTGGCACCAGGACTGTGCCGAGCGGAGCAGCAGGCGGGCAGGAGGGGCAAGGAGCTGAACTCTGGGCTCTGTGTACGACATGTGATTCTCACTATCCATTCTGGATGGGCGGTGAAGCAAACGGCCACACCCTGGCCAGCCTGGTCCCTCCCCAGTTTATCGCCCCAGGCAGCTACTGGCACTAGCCACAGACCTGCTGTGCCAGCCTGGGGAGCTCCAGTCCAGAGCAGCCTGGAGGGGTGAGTGCAGGGCCAGCTGAAACAGAATGGCTGCTGCCAGAACCCAGGCCTGGAAGGGAGAGGACACGCTGTCTTCTTGGGGGAAAAGGCTGCAAAGCCAGGAGCCAGGAGGGCCTGGACCTCTGGAAGGGCAGGTTGACCCAAGGGCCAAGGGCAACTCAGCCAAAGTGTGATAGCAAGGTCTAGGTAACAGATGTCCCAGGAACACGGGCTCTAGGGAGCACACAGAGGGCCCTGAGTGCGGGGGCCGGCAAAGCATGGAGCCAGGTTTGGGGCGGCTACAGGGGAGCTTTGAGAGTCCTAGGAGGGACACTGCAGGCGCAGGGCCCTGGACCCGGATGCCAGCGTCTCCGTGGACCCCGACATCATCCGTTCAGCCTCTGGCTCCTTACCACCCTCAGCGTCTCCTCCTGTGAAGGAGGGTGCTGGCAGCAACAGATCTGAGCCAAGGCATCCCGGGTCTCTGGGAACTAACCCTCAGCCTGGGTTTGGCTGCTGAGGTCAACGTGAGCCATTTCAGGCGGGAGAGAGGGACAGTGCAGTCTAAGGCAGGTGCGCAGGGAGAGCCGGCGACTGTAAGCAGGGATGTCAGGGTGCTGAGGTCTGGGAGCCCCACAGAGAGATGAGGAGGGAGATGTGTTCTGGAAGGGGTTCCATGGGCAGGCAGGCTTGAGTGAGCAGGAGCGAGTCCGTGGTAGGGAAAGGCTGGGATTATAGACGGCGCTCAGGAGGAGGCTAGATGTGCAGGGCGACCCGGGGAGGTGGGAATGGCTGCGTTGACCACTGACCATTAGAAAGGGTTTTTGGGCAACCCCGGGAGCCTCAGAAGGAAAGTGGGAATGGGGCTTGAGAAAGGGAACCGCTGGGCATCCAGATTTCCCAGAAGAAGGAGGACAAGTCCAGAGAGAGTAAACAAAGATAGGAGTTCACTCTTGAATACCTGGAAGGAAGTCGGGGGGGGGGGGGAAGCTCTGCAGTAAAGGCACACGAGGATCCAGACATGCTGGACTCCGGCAGGGACTCCCAGATCCGGGAGGGCGGGGAGCCAGGGCAGCTAAGAGGACCACAGAGTCAGGGCTTCAACACCCCGCCGCTAGGCAGAAAGAGGAGGAGGCCTCAGACTTCGGGAAGCCAAGAAGAGAGCCCTAGGTGTGAGAGCTGAAGGCCCTTGCCTCCCCCAGAGGTGTGGAGCACCCTTTGGGCGTGAGGAAGGAGGAGCTACAGCTTTGGATCTAAGCAAGGATGGGCCCAGGGAAGAGAGGTAGGACCTGGGCTCCTGGGCCTGACAGACCTTGCATCTTCCCACAGCCTCTGCGTTCTCACACAACATGGATCTCCGCACAATGACGCAGTCACTGGTGACACTCGCAGAAGACAATATGGCCTTCTTTTCAAGCCAGGGCCCGGGAGAGACCGCGCGGCGGCTGTCCAACGTCTTTGCAGGTGTTCGGGAACAGGCGGTGGGGCTGGAGCCGACGCTGGGCCACCTGCTGGGCGTGGCCCACAAGTTTGACCTGGACACAGAGACGCCAGCTAATGGATACCGTAGCTTGGTACACACAGCCCGCTGCTGCCTGGCACACCTGCTACACAAATCCCGCTACGTGGCCTCCAACCGCCGGAGCATCTTTTTCCGCGCCAGCCACAACCTGGCAGAGCTGGAGGCCTACCTGGCCGCCCTCACCCAGCTGCGAGCTCTGGCCTACTACGCCCAGCGCCTGCTGGCTATCAACCGGCCAGGGGGGCTCTTCTTTGAGGGCGATGAAGGACTCACAGCTGACTTCCTGCAGGACTATGTCACGCTGCACAAAGGCTGCTTCTATGGCCGCTGCCTGGGTTTTCAGGTGAGTGCCTGCCCCTGTCCTCCCAGTGAAGGCGCTGGTGGCTGGCGATGTGTCCTTGAACCACGCTAATCAGAGCTACTGCATTCAGGACTCAGACCACAGACTGGCAGGGAACGCTGGCAGGAGCTCAGAGCTGGACTCTGGGGTTAGCTCACGACCCTTGACCACATCTGCCACACCTCAGAAATCGCTTCACCAGCTGTGTCTGGTAACTCAGACCTGCCACGGCCCAGCTACTCAGGAAGCTGAGGCAGAAGGCTGCAGGGCCTGGTGGAGCTCACAGAGTGAGGTGGAGGCCGGCCTTGGTCACTTAGTGAGACCCTGGCTGAAAAGTAACAAGAAGGCGAGGGTGCGCTCATCCGTACAAAATGCCTGTGGCAGAGCTCAGGCCCCAGGGGAGGGCCACGCTGAGGGCACACTCATCACGCTGAGGGTACACCTGTCAGCACGCCTGCGGCCAGGGCTCAGTCCCCAGACGGGGGCCACGAAAGGTTCATTTGGCTTTCCTTTCTCCTCAAGTAGCGCAGGCTGAGCTTAGTCCTCAAAGTCTAAGCGCTCTGCTGCCGCGCTGTATGCCGGGTCCACCCACTCTTGTCCCTGAGGTTCAAGAGTCTGAGCCCTCTGGGAGGGTGATCAGTATTGGTCTCAAAGGCCCATTCTGTGTGAGTGCAATCCTGCCGTGTCCTCTGGGACTCTAGAAGGAAGGAAGGTACCATCCACAGGTGTCGGAGGGGCCCCTGGGCTGAGTTATAGAAGTCACATGATTTCAAAGTGGTCCTCAGGGCAGGACCAGCATACCCATCCCAGTGGGTGACAAGAGGAAGACGTGGCTGTGACTGCTTCCTCCCTGAGCTGGACCTTCTGACTCTAGCTGTGGGCCTTCTGTCCTTGCCCAGCCCAGCCCACCTCAGACATGCAGCCTGTCCCCACAGGGAAAGTGAGGTGACAGGACGCTCAGGAGGTGGAGGCAGGATTGCTGAGCAGTAGAGGCTCGCCTGAGCTGCAGCACAGACAGCAGGCAAGCCAGACGACACAGAAAGACCCTCCTCGAATTAGTTAATTAGAGAATTGGAGAAGGTAGAAAATGAGTCAGAAGCCAAGGTTGTCCCGGTCTGCCATTAGTGCCGACCCAAGGAACTGTCGAGCTGAATGAAGGATTCCAGCAGGAATTCGGGGGGAAGGGGGAAGCTGTGTGATGTCCCTCCCACCCTGTCTGTCCTCCCCGCACTTCACAGAGATGAGCATCCCCCTCCTCACCTTCCCTGAATGTCACTCCAGGCTTCCCGGCCGAGCAACCCAACACAATTGTTTCTGGGACTCTCCCTCAGGCACACTAAACCCACAAATACTGTCAGCCCGCCCCACCATCTCCCTGCTTTCATGTCCTGGCGTCAGCACAGGAAAGAAAGAAATTCTAGGCTGCCTGAATCTGTGTCCTGGCCACAAAGGCCAGGAGTGCCTGTGCTCTTTGGCCTGCTGGGGCCCAGGCCAAGAGCGTGGCCCGGGCCACCTGCCAGCTCCTGAGAACCCAGCCACTAGAGCGCATCACGCTGTCAAACGTCGCCTTCCAGGGCAGAGGCCTCCAGAGCTGCAGCTGCGCTCAGTCCCTGCTCCCTCACAGCCTAGCATGCTGTGCAGGGTCCGGTGTTTGCTGGGGGAGCTAACTGCTGACCCTGGCCTGGCCTCCTGTGGCTGAGCCTCCTGTCTGTCCCTTCTCTGCCACCTGTCATGTGAAGGTCTTCCCGGTCTGCCCCGACAGCCCTCTAGCCCCGAGTTCTCTGTACCAGCCCCGAATGCCTCCCTCACCCTCTGTTCTGATTCAGGAAGTTACTGTCTCCTCTTACTCGAGGTTCACAGCCCTCCAGATGCTCAGCGTGAGTCCAGCCCCTCAGGCTGGCCTTCTGTGCCTCGAAAACCTCCCTTGCTCGTTCCCTGTCTCGCTGGGCCCCGGGCACACATGGACTCGTGCTCCCCGTCCCTGCCCCGGCAGGACCACTCCTCCCCCGCTGCCCTGTGCGGCGGTGCAGCTTTAGCTTCTGCCCCTGCCCTCATTTGGACCCCGACTCCTGGCCTGGCCGGCGGTCACCGGGGCAGCCCTTCCGCTCATCAGTCCTGCCGGCATTACACTGCCCACCTTTATTTGTTCACCATCTCCTTCCGCTGAGGACACCAGGTCCGTGAAAGGGTCCAGGGCAATGCCCACAGCACAGGAGCTTGGTAAAAGCTGAATGGGTGCGCCTGCCCCTCCCTCTGCCCCACTCTCGGGCGGGTGGTGACACAGGAATCCCTTCACAGTTCACGCCCGCCATCCGGCCATTCCTGCAGACTCTCTCCATCGGGCTGGTGTCCTTCGGGGAGCACTACAAACGCAACGAGACAGGCCTCAGTGAGTGGCGGCTGGGCCCTGCCCACACCCTGTCCTGTCCCCGTTCCTAGCCTGGCGGAGCAGCCTCTGCCAGGGCTCCGTGACACCCCTCTTGCCCCCAGGTGTGACTGCCAGTTCCCTCTTTACTGGTGGCCGATTCGCCATAGACCCAGAGCTGCGAGGGTCGGAGTTTGAGCGGATTATCCAGAACCTGGACGTGCACTTCTGGAAGGCCTTCTGGAACATCACTGAGATCGAGGTGCTGTCGGTGAGTCGGGGCCGGGAGACCCCGAATGCTTGCAGATGGTGCTGTCGGGGCCAGGGAGACCCCGCATGCTTGCAGATGGAGACCGACTCCTAGACAGCCAGCCAAGCCACAGCCAGCCAAGCCACAGCCAGCCAAGCCACAGCCGGGGACTGCCGTGCCCCAGGCCCATGGACAGCACATAGGGCGAAGACGGGGCTGGGGCGGGAAGCCCACACCACCTCTATAACCCCTCTCGGGCACCTTTCTGTTCCCCCTCCAGTCTCTGGCCAACATGGCATCAACCACTGTGAGGGTAAGCCGCCTGCTCAGCCTGCCACCTGAGGCCTTTGAGATGCCACTAACCTCTGACCCCACGCTCACAGTTACCATCTCACCTCCCTTGGCACACACGGGGCCAGGGCCTGTGCTGGCCAGACTCATCTCATACGACCTGCGGGAAGGACAGGTGAGCCCCGGGCCCCGACGGCCACCCCAGCCCAGCCTCCCGCAGCCCTGCCTCCCGCAGCCCTGGAGGAGGGCAGCCCTGACCTACCAACCCTCCTCTTCACCACCAGGACAGCAAGATACTCAACAGTCTGGCGAAGTCTGAGGGCCCACGCCTGGAGCTGCGCCCGCGGCCCCAACAAGCACCCCGCTCTCGGGCCCTGGTTGTCCACATCCACGGTGGTGGTTTTGTGGCACAGACCTCCAAATCCCACGAGCCCTACCTCAAGACCTGGGCGCAGGAGCTGGGCGTCCCGATCATTTCCATTGACTACTCCCTGGCCCCTGAGGCCCCCTTCCCCCGGGCCCTCGAGGAGTGCTTTTTCGCCTACTGCTGGGCTGTCAAGCACTGTGCTTTGCTGGGTGAGACCCAGCCCTTGCTTCCTCGCATTCTTCCTGCCCTGCCCTGGCCACCCTTCCCCACCCCGCCCTGTCCTGCAAGGGCCACTAAGTCCCTGGGTTCTCAAGCCTCGGCCTCTCTACCTGCCCCTTACCCCTGGCCACCTGCCCTCTTCTGCCTCTGGCGCCTGGCGTGGGCTAGCCCCACCGCTGCCCACCCTCCATCTTGGCCACTTCAGCTCTGCCTTCTGCCCCGCCCCCCCATTCTAGCCTGGGTCTCTGGCCCCTCCCCGCCCGTCTCTCTTCCTCCCCAGCTGCTGGCTCATATGCCCACCTGCTTGCCAGGTCCTCACACCTCCCTCTTGGAATGCCAACACCTCAGGGGGGCATGAAGGCACAGCAGAGCCTGGCCGTACCCAGCCTGAACCCTGACCTTTGGTTTCCCAACTTCTCATGTCCTTGTGGGAAAACTACCCCGAGCGGCTCTCCCCCCCCCGCCCTTGCTGGTGACCCCTGAACCTCCACTTCCCCAGCACAGCCACCTCATGGTCCAAATTGTGCCTCTTGCCAGGACCCAAAACGCCATTGTGAGTGATGCTGGGCGCCCAGCTCTCCAGCTCACGCCTGGCTCTTGTCCCACCAGGATCAACAGGAGAGCGGATCTGCCTGGCAGGGGATAGCGCAGGGGGCAACCTCTGTATCACGGTGTCCCTGCGGGCGGCGGCCTACGGGGTGAGGGTGCCAGATGGCATCATGGCAGCCTACCCCGTGACCACCCTGCAGTCCTCCGCCTCGCCCTCCCGTCTGCTGAGCCTCATGGACCCTCTTCTCCCACTGAGCGTGCTCTCTAAGTGTGTCAGCGCCTACTCAGGTAAGCCTGCGCCAGAGCCTGGCAGCTGGAGGCCGGCGTGTCCTGCTCCAGGTGGGCGTGAGAGCTGGCCTGCCCGCTCAGCTGCCCCGTGCCTCTGCAGGAGCGGAGATGGAAGAGCACCCTGACTCCGACCAGAAGGCGCTGGGCATGATGGGGCTGGTGCAGCGGGACACCTCCCTGCTCCTCCGAGACCTCCGCCTGGGCGCCTCCTCCTGGCTCAACTCCTTCCTGGAGCTAAGCGGGCGCAAGTCCCAGAAGAGCTCAGCGCCGACACCTGGTGAGTGCCCGGGCGCCTCGCCTCAACCTTCCCTGCCTGGCTGTGGCCTTGGCCCCACGGCAGACCATGTCCTAGAAATCTCCCGCCTTCTGCTTCCCCAAGTCATCTCCCCACCCCAGGAACTGCCTCAAAAACAAAACCAAAACCTCTCAGGGCCAGAGGAGGCGTGCACCATTAGTCCCAGCATGTGAGAAGCAGAGGCAAGCTCACTGGGAGTTCAAGGCCAGCCAGGCTAACCAAGGCCACAGATGGAGACCCTGTCTCAGCAACCACCAACCCATGCATGGGGCTGGGGGCGGCTCAGGAGGCAAGTGTAAGAGCCCGAGCTGGGATCCCAGAGCTCATATAAAAGCCCGGCGTAGCAGCGCCCACCATGGCCTCGGCACTGGGCGGGCAGAGGCAGGCGAGCCCCCGGGACCTGCTGGAGCAGCAGTCTAGGTAGGCGAAGGCAGTGAGCTCTGGGGCCAGTGGAAGGCCCGACCCGCAGCTAAGGCCGGGCTGCCGAGCTGGCTCGGGGCCCAGGGCCGAGGCAAGAGCCTGCCTACAAATTGTCCTCTGGCCACCCACACACACAAAAACCTAACGAAAATTAAAGGGAAAGCCAAGGTGGGCGGTGCCTTGAGGAACACCACCACACACACACACACACACACACACACACAAGCACCATAAAAGGGAAGAGAGTTTGAGGGACCACTGGGCCCTGGGGGTGGGTTCCTGTAGGGGTCACACAGTCCAGCCCAGCTCCATGCTCAGTCAGTGCCTCACTGGCTGCTGGCGTGGATAAATGTTAGCAGGTAGAATCCTTGGTGTGCCCCTGTGAAATGGGCACAAGCGTACCTGCCTTTCGGGGCCACAGTGAGGACTGCACGCATTTGTGCCAAATGCCGAGCCAGCACCTGGCACGAAGGTGCTCTGAGAACTGGGCTCTGTGGCCCCGTCTGCAGAGCTGTGTGGGTCACACGCTGCCCCCACGGATTGGTAAAGGGGCTGTGGGTGGGACTGTGGGCGGGGCTGCCGCTGAGGGGCACAGCAGCCTGAGAAGGAGCGGTGCCTGTGGGATGGCTGAGGCGCGCTCCGCCCTGGGCACTGGCTTGCCTGCTTACAGTGATGAAACAGCTGTGAGAAACACTGGAGCCGGTGCCCGTGGGACGCCAGCTCTCTGGGGAAGTGACCAGCTCCTTTTGGCCATTCCCACCCTCTGGTGGAGCTGGTGAGCCTCCTGCTGGGGAGCCCAGAGGCGCTGACACCAGCCTGGGCGCGCGGCTCTGCAGGGCTCTGAGCACCACAGGCTCAAACATGAATGCGGCTGCGCTGCGGGCCCTCTGGAGAATGGTCAGCCCTGTGTGTCGGCCCTCTTGGAACGCGCGCTAACGGCTGTGTTCAGAGAGGAGAGGGGCAGCCTCCAGAAGCCCGCGATTTGCACGTCCCCAGCTGTGTGCCGCCCATCCGGCCTATGCCACAGCCCCACCTCCAGACTGCAGCCCTGGACACGAGCGCTGCCCCCTGCGGACCCCACAGCCTGTGCCCGGCCTCAGCCTGTCTTTGCCTTCTGCAGAGGCGGCGCGCCCCACGGAGACCATGCGCAGGAGCGTGTCGGAGGCCGCCCTGGCCCAGCCCGAGGCCCTGCTGGGCACAGACTCCCTGAAGGCCCTCACCATAAAGGACTTGGGCTTTAAGGGAAGCTCGGAGACGTCAGACACGCCAGAGATGTCGCTGTCCATGGAGACGCTCGGCCCCGCCACGCCCTCCGACGTCAACTTCTTCCTGCGGCCTGAGAATTCCACGGAAGACTCCTCCGAGGCCACCGACGACCTGAGCCCCATGGGCAGAGGCCCGCACGCGCGCACCGCCTTCCCCGAGGGCTTCCACCCGCGCCGCTCCAGCCAGGGCGTCCTGCACATGCCCCTCTACTCGGCGCCCATCGTCAAGAACCCCTTCATGTCTCCTCTGCTGGCCCCGGACAGCATGCTCAAGACCCTGCCGCCCGTGCACATAGTGGTGAGGGCGCGGCTGGCCGGGGGCAGGGCCGGAGGGGCGGGGCGGGTGGAGGACGTCCCCCTCACTTCTTCCCACGCCCGCCCCTCCCGCCCTCCCCCCTCCCGTGCGGGCCTGTGCTCCCCGCCCCCGCCCCGCCCTCCAGGCGTGCGCTCTGGACCCCATGCTGGATGACTCCGTCATGTTCGCCCGGCGGCTGCGCGACCTGGGCCAGCCCGTGACCCTGAACGTGGTGGAGGACCTGCCGCACGGCTTCCTGAGCCTGGCGGCGCTGTGCCGCGAGACCCGGCAGGCGGCCGAGCTGTGCGTGCAGCGCATCCGGATGGTCGTCAGCCCGCCGGCCGCGCCGCTGGTCTGAGCGGGCACGGGGAGGGGGCACTAAAGCACCTCTTACTCCAGCTCCGGCCTCGTGCTCTGCGGCCCGCTCGGGCTGGGCGGGGCGGGGCGGGCCGAGCCTTCCCCGGGACCGCGGGCGGGCGGGGCCGGGGGTCGCTGCCGGGGAGGGGGCGCGCCCGCACGGTCCCCGCCGACCCTCACACTGCCTTCTGCTGCTGCTGTAGCCGACGCCGTCGGCCTCCTGTAAATAAAAGTTGTTGACTAGCCGGGCCTCTCTAAGTGGGGGCGTCTCCCGGCAGCCGGCAGCGCCGGGGGAGGGGCCGCGGGGCTCCGGCGCGCTCCGACCAGCCACCGGGCTGGGGCACCGAAGGCCTGGGCGGCCTGGCCCGCGAGACCCTGGCTTTAGAGTCAGTGTCGACCCGTGGGCTGCTGCCTCCGGGATGCCACGGGAGACCCGGCCTCAGCCTTAAAAGCACAGGACCGCAGCTGGCCCCAAGCGCCCGCGTGGGAGCATACCTAGCCCCAGGCCCAGGGGGCAAGGGCACACCAGGTGTGCACATGGTGACCAGGCGGACGACACCCAAACGCAGTCCCTAAAAATGAATACGGGCCGAGAACCGCGGCAGTGAGCACGCCTCGGGGCAGAGAGCCAGGTGTGAAGTGGGGACCGCAGGGGCTGTGACCTGAACTACGGCTGGGGTGCAGCGAGGGTCCTTGTGAGGGCACTGCGGGCGGCTGGAGCCCCCGGAGGCGAGGCCATGAGGGTGGGGGTAAGGCCGAGCGCCCCAGAGCCAGCGGTGAGGTTGCATTAGACTCATTCAAGGTGGGGCTGGATGGAGGCAGAGCAAGACTCAGGCCTGGCCACGACGCAGGCGGGCAGTGGGCAGCCTGTTCCGTGGGAAGACGCGTAGAGGCGACACTTTAGGGGCATCCACAGCGGGGTCACTCTAGCCAGAACCAAAGAACCAGGATCCATCCAGAAGCAGCATGGCCGGAGGAGGGCCAGAACAGACAAAGCCCTGAGGCTTGTGGGCCCAGGACACAGAGAGGCCAGTGTGGGGTGCTGTGAGGGTCAGCTGGAGAGAAGGAAGTGAGGCGGGAGGGAGAAAGGGCGGGAGTAGTCCATGACAGACTCATGCCATCCTGGGGCCTCCCCCACCAACAGTATGAGATGTCACAGGTCTCATCCCGACTCAGGAGGTCGGCATCCAAATGTGGTGGGCGAAGAAGAGGAAGATAGGAGCCGGAGGGCGCCATGTCTGTGGACCGAGGAGGAGGGCGCCCGTGTCTGTGGAGGTTGAGGGGACCGAGGAGGAGGAGGGCGCCATGTCTGTGGAGGTTGAGGGGCAGGGATCTGACTGACCGGATCCTGACAGGGTGGGAGGGAGATGGGATGAGTCTCAGCCAGGTCAGAACGAGACGCAGAAGCGCAGGGCTCCCTCAGGGCCCACTTCTTCCCCAGGAAACTTCTGAACGGAAACCCGACAGGGAAAGCCGGAAACCCGACAGGGAAAGCCAGGCACGGGGCGCCCCTGTGACCCCGGCTGCAGAGGCTGAAGCAGGGCCGCCATCAGCCCAGTGAAGGGTGAGGTCATTCTGTGCCTCAGGCTGTCCTCAAACCGAGGCCCAGAGTGAGGCCCTGGGGGAGTGACCGAGCACTCCTCCGCCTGCTCCCCAAGCCCGGCCGCGGCGACCAGTCCTGGAGACCCTTCATGCCACCCAGCCTCTCTGCCGTCAGCCTCGCCCCAGGCCCCCATCCTCCCCGGCTGCGGAGGCGGGCGGGGCCGCTCCTGCCTCACGCCTCAGCGCTGCTCCCTGCGCGACCTGGCCCATCCCTGGCACTAACACTGCACACATGCACGCGCACTAACACGGCCAGCGGCTGCACACATGCACGCGCACTAACACGGCCAGAGGCTGCACACTAACACGGCCAGCGGCTGCGCACTAACACGGCCAGCGGCTGCGCACATGCACGCGCACTAACACGGCCAGCGGCTGCGCACTAACACGGCCAGCGGCTGCGCACTAACACGGCCAGCGGCTGCACACTAACACGGCCAGTGGCTGCGCACATGCACGCACATACACTAACGGCCAATGGTGCAGACGCACACACACAGTCGACTCCCAGGTTCTGGCTGGTGCCTCCTCCCAGCCTCTGCGCGGCCTCTGCCGCCACCTAGTGCTCCCCCGAGACGCACGCACGCCCGCGGCCGTGGGAGCTCCTCCCTGACCACGCCGACCCCAGAGCATCCCTGGCCCGCGAGGGCGGCGGCGGCCGCGGAAGCAGGGCTGAGCGGGAGCGAGCGCGCGGCGCGGACGGCGGGAAGCGACCCGCGGCGAGGAGGCCGTCCGGGCCCCGCGGCCCCGCCACTGCGCCGCCCCCGCGGCCGCCGCCCCACCAGGCTGAGCGCCAGCCCCGGCGGCCTCCCCGCCGAGGACCTACCTGGGCAGCCGGCCTCCGCGAGCCCCCGCGAGCCCCGCGCTCCGGCCCAGCCGGCCCGCCCGCGCGCCACAGCCCCGCCCATTGGCCGAACTAGCGGGGAGGGGCGTCTCTGGGAGCCTATCGCCGTCCCGCGAGGGCCGCGGCCCCGCCCCCGGGAGAGCCCCGCCCCCGGGAGCGCCACGCCCTCTAGAAAGCCCCGCCCCCAGAGCACTCCCTAGGGAGTGTCGGGTCCTGCTCCGAAGGCGAGGGGCAAGGATGGGGTTTGGGCGTCCCGTTCCCGGGGCGTTTCCGGGCGTTCTACTTCTTTTTTCTTCCCCCCTTCTTTTTTCCAGTACTGGGGGTTGAACCCAGGGCTTTTCGTATGCTAAACAAGGCCTCTGCCACCGGGCGCTGAACCTTTTCTTTTTTTTTTCTTTTTTTAAAGATTATTTTATTATGAACGCAAGGTTCTGCCTACACGTGCACCTGCACACCAGAAGAGGGCACCAGATCTCATTTTAGGCGGTTGTGAGCCCCCATGTGGTTGCTGGGAATTGAACCCAGGACCTCTGGAAGAGCAAGCAGTGCTCTTAACCTCTGAGCCATCTCTCCAGCCCCCTTTATTTTGAGACAGGGTCTCGCGAAGCTGCACAGACGGGCCTTGAGCTCGCTGTTACTCTGTAATCCCTCACCTCCAGAGAGCCTAAAATCGCAGGCCTACGCCCATTCCCGGCAGCCCTGGGGTCTGGGGAAAGGAGCCGCTCTCCTTGATCCTACAGGATCGGGCACTCGGGCCCCAGGAGGGGACAGATTGGTGTCAAGATTTCTGTGTCTGAGGTTCCGGAGGATCAGGAATTTAAAAGACTGGGGTGCAGGAATCTGAACTCAGATCCTGGGAGTCACCCTGGCTTGCCCGCCCTGGGCGGGAGATCTGGGTTTCAGGCTTTTATGAGACTGTTTGTGGGATGAGGCTGTGCCTCATCCCGAGGCAAGTTTTCTGAGTGTGAGCTGGGAGGGAACCTCCAGCCTGAGTGTCATTTCCACCTGCGCGCCTACCAAGGAAGCTGGGGGCAGAGCCTCCTGCAAAGGGAACCCGGAACGGGAGGAGAGGCGAGGATAAGGAGGAGACAAAGAGAAAAACAAACAAAGATGCCAAAGAAGAGATTAAAAATAATAAAACAGTAATAACAGTTCTCTTGCAGAGTTTACTGTGACCCGGGTTCTGCGCTGGAGCGTTTCACATAATTATTCCATGTTTTCCTCACGGTTCTGAGTGGCTGGAACATCACTGGTGTCATTATTATTATTATCCCCGTTTTACACCTGAGAAAATTGAGGTCCAGGGCAGGCCGATCAAGATACGTGGAGGGAAACGATACAGGTATGAAGGGCACACAGATGAAGATAACAAATAAAGCAGGCCCAGGGAAAAAGGAGACCAGAGGGGTGGGAGGGCTGAGACCCCGGACGGGCCTAGAGGCTACACCCTAGGGGCTGGGAGAGGCGGGGCCAAAGATGAGGACTCCCGGGACCCCCACACTCCATGGTTTCAGCCTTGTCCAAGTCTCGCTGTGGGTGTTGGGCCGAGCTGGGGTCAAAAGCAGTGATTAGGACAAGGCAACTCTGCCATTACACAGCGAGGGGTGATAAGAGAGTGACTCACGGTCCCCAGGCTGGGAGGCCCTTCCTCAGCCTCTGTCCTTTAATCTGGGGGACCCGCCTCAGCACGCGAGCACTCGGGACCGGCTTGCCCGTCACAGAGCTGCTGCTGTAGCCCTGGTGGACACTGATCTTCCTGGGGTGGTGAGACTCCAGCAGACTCCAGACCTTGCCTGCCAGGCTCTTCCCCACCCTGCCCTCGCCCCCTGAGCTGCCACCAGGCTCCCAGACCTTCCCTTTCAGCCTGTGTTTCTCCACAAGCCATGGGGACACCAACCCTCCTGAGCGGATGCTGGGGCTCTCAGCTTCCCAGAACCCTCTGGGACTGAAAGATGTGCTCTCAAGACTCCCAGCGCCTGGGTCAGAGGTGCAAGACCACAGGGAACAGCAGCCCTCACAAGTCAGGCATGTGACAGAGACAGTGCCACCACCACAGAGCCGGCACCCACAGACAGACAGACAGTGCCGCCACCACAGAGCCGCATGCTGACAGACAGACAGTGCCCCCAACACAGAGCCGCACCCACAGACAGACAGACAGTGCCCCCACCACAGAGCCGCACCCACAGACAGACAGACAGTGCCCCCACCACAGAGTCGGCACCCACAGACAGACAGACAGTGCCGCCACCACAGAGCCACACGCTGACAGAAACAGCCCTGACATAGGCCGGGGCCAGCGCAGCTGACCTGAGCAGCCGCTGGGAAGCACAGGAGGGGTCTGAGCTAGACCCTTGGGTTCCATCCTTGTACCCAGAGCAGCAGGCTGGACACAGAGTGGCACCGTCGTCCCCACGTGTTTCCACGCACAGCTCCAAGCCTTTCACGCCAGCATCGTGTCCAGACCTCTCGGCGGTGCTGAGAAACAATCAATGCTGAGATGGGAAATCACGGCCCACAGCCGGAGGCTACGGCCTGAGCGTGGGCCCCAGGTCCCCCAAGCTGACCTCTGACCTTCACATGTATACTGTAACACACACAAAGGGAATAAAACAAAACAGCAATGGCTCAATCGCGATTAAAACCCAGGTTTCCTGGCTTGAAAGTCTATAACCTGAGGTTATCTCTCGGTAAATACAGGCACCTCACAGCCGGGCACACTGCTGTATGCTGTGACACACGCCCACAGCCAGGCACACTGCCGTGACACACGCCCCACGGCCATGCACACTGCCGTGACACACATGCCCCCCAGCCGGGCACACTGGTGATCCTAGCACCGAATCAAGAAGACTGAAAGTTGGAGACGAGCCTGGGGCCCGGCAGATTGCGCCCTCCCTTGGGCTCTGTGGTCGTTCGTTGACTTTCTCTACTCCCCGACAGAGGGGGCACACAGACCACAGGAAGAGTATATCCAGAGCGACTTAGAAAAAAGGGATGAATTCAGCAGGTTCTTCAGGAGCACACATGACCGACACCTCACGCCGTCCAAGCACACTGAGTCTCCAGGGTCACGGGCAGGCAGGGCAGGGGCACGGCGGGCGGAATGTCTGGCAGAGCCTTGGGGTGACCTCGTTCTAGGACCTTCTCCCTTCCAAGGGGAGGTCACCAGCCCTTCCCCTGGCCCAGCACTCCACCGCGGAGGCCACGGCCATCCACGCTCTCAGACGTCCAGGCTGAGGTCTCAGGGCCGTCTGTGCTCTCAGGAGCGTCCGTGATGTTCTTCTCTGCTCAAGGGGCCGAGCGACCCACGCTGACCCACGCTGACCTGCGCTGACCCTGGTTCCATCTCAGAAACTGACTCCATAGAGGCGCCCCTGGCTTCCGAGTGCACGTTTGCTTGTTTGTTTGTTTGTTTGTTTGTGCACGGGCTGGGCCGGAACCAGCAGGTAGGAGGCAGAAGAAAAGTTGCAGGGGTTCATTTCCTTTCCCCGTGTGGAATCTGGACTAGGCTGGCAGCAAGCACCCTCCGCACGGAGCCATTTCGGCGGCCCAGGAATGACAGCTGTTTGAAAGAGTTAAACAGCTTACACTACAATAGTGACCCTGTCTCAGAAAGCTAAAACCAAACCAGAAACCTCGAACGAACAAACAAATGAACAAAAAGCAGAGAGTACGTAGTTCCAGCCCTCAGTCTGAGGCCAGATCAGGCTACCTAGTGGGTTCAGGAGACGCCCGGGCTACACAAAGGAACTCTGCAGAAAAGACTTCTTTTTCAATGTCACATAGTCATAACCTCACGGAGAAACACAACACACCCAAACCAGGCAGCGAGCGACGCGCCCAGAGCTCCGAGTCCCTCCCGTTCGGCTGGGTTGGCCCTCAAGGAAACAGCAGGCTTAGGGTAGAAAGGGGGGCCTACTGGTCCTCTCCGCCAGACTGGTTCCACCAGGGCCGCGGATGGCACAACCCGTTCTGCCTGTGAAACCCGTGTTGGGCAACCGCGCTCAGCTGTGGGTGCCTGGATTCCAGAGAGAGACAGCTGGAAACCAGAGTCTGTGTACCGAGGCTGTGGTGTGGTGTGTGTGTGCGCGCGCGCACGCGTGCCAGGCACACACTCAGGGAGGTGAAGGGAGGCTGGCACCAGGACACCCAGCCGCTGGGAGCGCAGGCCCCCGGCCACACTGGCTTTTGCTGTAGAAGGAAGAGCTCCCGTTCCGGAGACTAGGACACAAGCAGCCCAGCACCCTCTGAATTTCCAGCACTTGCTGCCGAAGTGCACTCCCTCCCATGTACAACGCCCTGTTCGCTGTTGCTCTGAAAGTCCAGCTGAACCAAGCGTGCACGCGCGCAATTCCAGCCCTCATGCTGGGGCAGGAAGATCCCAGGTTCGAGGACAGCCGAGGCTTCGTCTCAAAACACAGCTGGACTTGTTTGTTGTAGTCCTGGACTCACTCTGTGGACCAGGCTGGCCTGGAACACACAGAGATCTGCCCGCCTCTGCCTCCGGCCACTGTTCTGTTGCGAGGCAGCGAGACGGCTCAGCAGGTAAGACACTGCCAACCAAGCCCGACGACCCGAGTTCAAGCCCAGAGAACCAACGAGTGGCCCTCTGAGCTCAGCTCACACATGAATACGTGCTCACATACAATTAAAAAGAAAAGTCAAATGTTAAAAACAAAACAAGAAACTGAATGAAGGGGCTGGAAGGGTGGGCGGCCGCTGAAAGCGCTGCTCTCTGGAAGGCCCACGGGGCAGCTCACAGCAGTCTGTAATTCCAGCTCCAAGGAAGCTAACGCCCCCCGTGGCCTCTGTGGGCACCAGGCTCAGTCCTGGCGCAGACACACATCCAGGCAGAACAGAGATTGATGCAGAAAAGCTTTACATGTCTTAAAGTTGAACCGAGCACTGTGTATTTCACGTGTCCACCAGTCAAGGGGAGAAGGTCAAACCCTTCCTGGTTGCATTCCGAGCAACTCCCCAGCTCCCCAACCTCATCTTTTGGATCTCTTTCCCCTCCCCCAGTTCAGGCCACCTCCCCTCACTTCCCAGCCCCTGTTTCCTGGTATGAGTGGTGTATCTAATTGGGGGCCCCAGGCTGTCGGTAAACTTCAGGTGACTCAGGCTGTCATCTTGGGGGCCGTGGTCCTCAGGTATGACTGAGCCTGAGTCACTCGCTGTCCTTTTTCTGAGGTGGTATGGGGAAGGGGCCATGTCACAGAGGGCAGGCCTGGAGAAGGGGACAGATGAGGAGAAAGCCCGTGATAGACAGAGACCCCAGGATGAGAAAGCCCAGACCCGGGGTCCGGGAGGAGAGACCAAGAAACGTGGGCACACACAAGTCAAAATGGACGTGCAAAGCCAAGTAGAGAGGGGTGTGGCAGCTCGCGCCTGCAATCCAAGACTCCGGAGGCCAAGGCAGGAGGAGCACCATGAGTTTAAGGACAGCCTAGCTACACACGGAGTAAACCTGCCTCAGGAAAAGAGGGAAGGAAGCTCGTCGGGGATGTGGCTCGGTCAGCAGACTGCGTGGGTCGCACGGACAGAGCCCCGGGTTTGATCCTCACACCAGATGCTATAATTTTGTTTGTGTGCTCAGTACTTGGAGGTGAAGATGTTCAGGGTCATCCTCAGCTACACAGTGAGTTGGAGGCCAGCCTGGGCTACAGAGGAGCCTGTCACAAAAACCAAACAAGAAACTGAAGGAGGGAGAAGAAGAGGGAGGAGGGAGGGAGAAGACCAGAACCTACTTAGAGCTGGAGAGGAAAGACCCGGAGACGGGGAGACAGGGGCTCGGAACGGAAGTGGGAAACGCTGGCCATGCATGGAGGCCCACGCCAGGGGACAGACATGCACAAGCACATAGGCCTGGGCCGGCCAGCCATGTCAGTGGTTCCGGGCAACAAAGGCTGGGCATGCAGAGAAAGCTGAGGAAGGCCCCAGGACTGCGAGCCAGCGGGCGAGCACTCTGCTGTCACCTCAGGGCCACAGGCTGTGGCACCGTGACACAACCTTTTGTAGAAGTGACACCCAATTTTCTGGTGCCTCCTATATTTGGGGGGTGACACCCATGGAGGAACCCCACCCAACTCTAAGGCCACTTCCCCATTGAGTCACCTGCAACCCTGTCAGGCCTGTTGGGGGGAACCTTGGTGAATCAAGTACCCAAGACCCAGCCTCTTCGCCCTGGAAGGCTACCACGTTGGAGATTTCAATCTGACTCTCCAGGAATACACAGCCTAGACCAGGGGCATCAGGGTCCAGACCCTCCTTCAGATTCAGACGCCCAGGCTCAGCCTCCTCCCTCGGTTCAGGGGTCCAGAATCCTCCCTCAAACCCAGGTTCCAGACCCCAGCCTCCTCCCCCAGACCAGGGGTCCAGGACAGCCTCCTCCCTCAGAACAGGGGTCCAGGCCCAGCCTCCTCCCTCAGACCAGGGGTCAGGACAGCCTCCTCCCTCAGACCAGGGCTCAGGCCAGCCTCCTCCCTCAGACCAGGGGTCAGGACAGCCTCCTCCCTCAGACTCACATCCCAGAGCACCCCCTCTCCGCTGCCACAGCACCCAGGTTGTGGCAGAGGCCTGGCACAGCCTGTTTTCCTGTCCATCCCCGGCTGCCTCCCTTCCCACCTGGAGGTGAGGTACGAGTGCATTCACCTTGGTCCCCACAAGTCTCTCCCTAAAGCACACTGTCTCCCACTGCCCCGTGTCTCCGGGCCTTGAGCTGAGAACAGCGTCCCCTCTTCCCCTTCAACACGACAAGACGAGAAGCACCTCAGGGGAAGCCCCGCACCCCACGTGCAGCAGGACAGGCCTTCCCCTCCTCTTCCCATCCCTCGCTCTCCCCCTGCCTCACTGCCCCTCTGGCCCTGCCCTCAGCCCACCTGGGTCACCCCTAATTCATTTTTCATGATTTCTCTCCAGATCTGCACTTGTCTCTCAACATCTCCATCCCTCCGGATCCCCTTTCCCCATCTTCCTGTCACTCTTCCGTCCCTGTCCCCACCCCTCTCCTCCCCATCCATCTCCATCTTCCCTTCTCTTTGGGTCCCCCTTGAATATCTCCATTCTCCATGCCTGGCTCTCTGTTTCTCTCTTCCCACTCCTGACTCTCCTCTGCCCCAGGCCTTCAGTCCTGAGACATGAGACAGGAGGGGAGGTGGGGTGTGGGGAATGAAGAGGGAGGGTGGAAAATCCAGGCGGGCGGAGGGAAGAGGGTCAGGCAGACCGGCTAGGCTCCCTCTGTCGGAGCCCCGCCCAGGCTGTGTGGCCTGGCTCATATAAGCAGCCCCGGCCTGTGGCTGAGAACTGAGTGCGTGTCACCATCATCACCGCATCACCGGGAACTCCATCTCCAGCCCCTCGGCTCTGCAGGTAGGAGCAGCTTCTCCCGGCCCGGCTCGCAGTCAGGGCGCCTGGGTCTGCCCTCTGCCTCCTGGCTCGCAGCTCTCTCCTTTCTCGCCTCGACTGTGGTGACCAGCAGCATCTTGCTCTTTTGCAATGCCTCATCTTCCCAGTCTCGCCTTTCCAACCTAACTGGTACTGAGGTGAACGGAGAACTTCTGGGACCCGGCGTCCAATCTCCTGTTTGGCCCGTTCCTCCTCATCTCTGAGCCTGTGGCCCTCCATGAAGCCGCTGGCAGAGGCAACACGGACACCTGTGGACGTCACTAGCACTGTCTCTGCCACATCCGGCCCACAGCTCTTTCCCACCTGTCTCTGCCACACCTGTTCCTGTCTCTTGCTCTCGCTGTCTCTCTCCAACTGTCTCTGCTCCCAGGAGGGTCCTCTGGGGTCTGTCGGGCAGCTGTCAAGACGATGGGCGCGTTGCTCGCCCCTACCCATACCAGCCAACAGGCTAACCTGGCCTCTTTCTCTTCAGCACCCTTCCCCCGAGAGCCCAGCCCCCAGTGCCCTAGCCCCTTGCCCTCCCCCGCCCATCTCCAGCCTCCCTGGACAGCCATCCCCTGCAGCCGCTCACACAGCAGCCACCTCCCCAGGGCCAGCGAGATGCAGTTTGAGATGCACGACCACGTGAAAGGCAAAGGTGGGATCGCTGGCAGCAACCTTCTGGGTGCCAGGGACCTGGCGTCTCCCTCCCCGGGGCACCTGCCTCTGCCCCAGAGGCCCCTAACATGCTGGCGCCCGGTGTTGGAGGAGGAGGTGGTAGCCAGTCCAGGCTCTGCCCCGCTGCGGTGCCCACCTTTCCTCTCAGCCTTGGCACGACAGGATGCAGAGCTGGCAGCAGCGGCAGGGACAGACAGGGCTGTTGACGGCCCAGTGTGGCAGACGGGAATGGGAGGCGCGGCAATGCTTCCTTGAGTAGGCGGCCAGTGGCCTGCCCAGACTGCCCGGCAGAGGGAAGGCGGCCGGGGTGGCCCCGGGGGCCCTGGCCCGCCGCTGACCCCCTCGCTCCCGCCACAGCCATGTCCTACCCAGTGACCAGTCAGCCGCAGTGCGCCAGCACCTGCTACCAGACCCAGCTCAGCGACTGGCACACGGGCCTCACGGACTGCTGCAACGACATGCCTGTGTGTGAGTCCGCGCGAGGGGGACGCGCCCCACCCCTCCCGCGCCTTTCCCGCCGCCTGGGAGCGGTGAAGCGGCCCGCTCCGCCCTGCCCCAGCCTCCTCACGCTCCCATCCGGGCCCCCCGCGGACCCTGCCGCCCTCCGGGGCCCTCAGACCCTCCGTGCCACCGCGTGTGCCCTCGGGGCACGGCAGGCCCGGCGCTGACCGTCCCGTCCCCGCAGGTCTGTGCGGCACCTTCGCGCCGCTGTGCCTCGCCTGCCGCATCTCCGACGACTTCGGGGAGTGCTGCTGCGCGCCCTACCTGCCCGGGGGCCTGCACTCCCTGCGCACGGGCATGCGCGAGCGCTACCACATCCAGGTGCGGGCGGGCGGCCGGGCTGCGGCGGGGCGGGGAGGGGCGGGGTGGGGAGGCTCTGACCCGGGACGCGGGGGCTGCGCGCGCGGGACGCGGGGGGGTGCGCGCAGGGTGGGGCGGCGAGGCTCTGACACACACCCCTTCCTCCTTCCCACCGCAGGGTTCCGTCGGGCACGACTGGGCTGCCCTCACCTTCTGCCTGCCCTGCGCCCTCTGCCAGATGGCGCGGGAACTGAAGATCCGGGAGTGAGGAGGCTGCTCCCGAGCCCGCCGCCCGCCGGCCACTCCTACCCCATCCCGCTCCCTGTCCCACCGGCCGCTGTCCCCGCGCCAGAAAAACACAATAAAACCCGAAGCCAGCCCACCCACGCCTGCTTTTCCTGGTCGCGGGGGAGGTGGGCGGGGGGGGGGGCAGGGTGCGCGAAAGACGCGTGTCAGACGGGGTGGGCTGGCACAAGGCAAAGCCACCAGATCCCCAGGCTGCAGAAGGCCTAAGCTCGGCCCACTTAAGCCAGAGGATCTCGTCAAATAATGCTCTCCCCTGCTCAGCCAGCATCTTTAGACTTTTTAAAAGATTTTAACTTTTGTGTGTGTGGGTGCTGGGCGCACGCGCGCGCGTACACACACACACACAGGGCCCAGAGGGCAGGGGAGGGAGCTGGATTCCCCCCTAACCTGTTCTCCCATCAGCCTCCAGACGAGAGGGGCCTTCAGGGGAAGGTCCCATGGGTAGTCCTTCATAAGCTTGCCCATCAAAGTCCACTGCCATTGCGCCGTGCGAAGGGAGCGGAACACCTCGGGTCAGAATTCCCGGCACCAGTCTTGGCCCTGCCACTTCACGTTCCTGGTGAATTTATAAACCTTCTGAACCTGTCCTCACCACTGCCGGTGAAGGGCTGGAGAGATGCTTCAGTGGTTAAGGGCTCTGGGTGCTCCTGAGCTGAGTTTGCATCACAGGACCCCACAGCAGCTCACAACTGCCAGGAACTCCTGTGCCAGGGGACCTGATGACCTTCTGACCTCGCGGGTCCGTGCACCACATGTATACATACATACATAAACAGATACTTTTAAAAGCCAGCTTTATGTTCACATATGACAGGGCGGGCGCCGTCAGCAGCTTACATGGGGCCAGAGTGACTCCCGGGCCATGTGGGCATCAAGGTCTCCCAAGCCAGCCTGCCATGGCCTTGGCGGTGCACCCAAGAGAAAGCGCCCTGCTGAACATCTGCAGCAAGAGATCCGGGCCAAGCTGAGGCCGAGGGCGGAGCTCCGAGCGGGGCCTCTGCCCTCCTCCCTTCGGCACAGCCAGGGCTGAGGGCTAAGACGTTAGCACGAGGCTTTTCAGCTCTGATGCTGCCAGCTTGCTTCAGAGATGCTCGTCCATGTCCAGCTGCATTGTACCCACCAGCATGGCCAGTTCCCCACGCTCGGGCCTCCGGTTCCCCGCGCTCGGGCCTCCAGTCAGAACATAATGGTTTCTGCTCTGCACCGCAGACTTCTCACCTGTGACAGTGCCTGGGACACAGGTCATGTTTCTCCCTGAGCCAAACTGAGGCAGGAACAGAGGCGCCCTGCCCTCTGCGCTCATCTCTCCTCTGGAGATGTTGCGCTATACTTGCCAAGGAGGGCAGAGCCGATGCAGGCTCCGGGCTTGGAGTGGGACCAGGACGGGACTCAGGCTCCGCTGCCCAGCCCAGCCAGCCCTCCCTCCCTCCCTCCCTCCCTGCACACTCAGGGCAAGCAGACACCAGTGTGGAGTCTTTCTGACACTTTATTTGTTGCTTCAGTCGCCCTCCTGTTGAGCTGTGAGCCCTGCTCTCTGGCATGCACACAGTAGCAAGGACCTCTCCGACTGGGGTAACCCCAGCATTGGAAAGAGGCTGGCCCAACCCCCACCCCAGGACCAAAGCAGCAGCTGGAAGAGCAAGAGCCCCAAGCTCAGGGCACTGCCTAGGATTCAGGGAAGGGGTCCTAAGCAGAAGAGCTCCTGAGTCCAAAAGAGTTGAGCCAGGTTGGGGTGGTCTCTGGAGAGAGCCCCAAAGACTCAAGAAAGAGAACCAAATGATGGCCCCTCCAGGGACCCCCACCCGCCAGGGTGGGGTGAGCCTCTCAGGCATCTCCTGAGGCTCCCCGGAAATCAGCCTGAGTTTCCAACGAACTCAGCCCCTGCAGCCCAGGGCAGACAGCAGCCAGGAACGCTCCTACTCTGGGGGTCCTTCGCCAGCACAACCCACTACACTCAGCCGCTCTGCAGGAACCCCGACTCTCGCCCACAGTGAACTCATTTTCCCACAGTGCCCAGTCTGCCCATCTTAGGACAGAGGCCACTCTGCCTGTCCTCCTCCTTTCCCTAACATCCGCCACATCCGGTCACTCGGCCTGCATCACCCTCCTGCGGCCTCTGCGGCCTAGGGAGCCTTCAACGTGGTCCTCACTGCCCACCACAGAGCTGGCCAACAGCTTCCCACTGCTGCGCCTGAGCTCCAAGGTCCCGTCTGCCCCGGCTCACCTCACACTGACTGGGCTCCAGGTTCCCAGCTCCTCTGACAGAACAGGCGGTTCCAGCCTCGGGACTTTCAGCCTTTCCCTCAACTCTGAATTAACTTCCCAAAGACCTTCCCTCCGTCCGTCCGTCCCTCCTCGGCGAGTTTCGACCCTTCCCATAAGCCCTCAGTGCCACACTCTAAGGCCTGGAGCCACTTCTCTGAGCCTGTGTCTGTGTGCTCAGCCCCTTCTGCGAGAACCCAGGTCCCACCCGGGAGGGGAGCCCCCGTCACACCTGCTTCGCTGTGCCCGCAACTGGGCTGTGCTGAGCGATGCTCAATAAATAGTTGCTAAGTGCAGAACAGAGGGGGAGCCTGGGGCGAGGGAGCCGCGGTGAGGACTGTCCGGGCTGCCCATGCGGAGCGAGGACCCTCGACGGGTCAAAGGGACATGCTGGTGAGGTTGTCCTGGCTCAGCAGCCCCTTCCGGCCGCCGCCCCCGCCGTGCCCGCCGCCGCCGCCGCCGCCCCCCGCCGTACTCGTGCAGCCTGTGGCGCAGCGTGACGAGGGCTGAGCCGAGGCAGGCCCCGTTGGGTGCGTGGGGGCCGCCGGGCAGCTGCAGCAGCAGCGTGGCCACGCCCGCCATGCCGTCCTCCGTGGGCTCCAGGGTGATGGGCCCGGCGCGCAGGCCGGCGGGGGCCGGGAGCGCGGGCGGGCAGCAGCCGCCCCCCAGGGGCCCCCAGGGGCCCCCGGCGCCCGTCAGCAGCAGCGGCGTGAGGAAGGGCTCGGAGCGGCGGAAGGCGGGCGGCGGGAGCCCCGCGGGCTTCCAGGCAGGCGCGGGGCCCGGGTCCGGGGGGAAGCAGACCGTGACCTTGGCAAAGGGGCGGCTGGCCATCTTGGTCATCTCCTGCAGGTGCCGCCGCTGCTCCTGCCGCTGGTCCAGGGCCTGCTTGGCCTTCCAGAGGAGCACACAGAGGGAGAGGAAGAGGAAGAAGCAGGAGAAGAACACGGAGAAGAAGACGAACAGGTCGATGTGCGCCTGGTCCTGCCGGAAGAAGAGCAGGCCCTGCGAGTCGGCCGAGCCGTTGGCGCCGGGCGCGCCGGGGTCGCCCACGCCCAGCAGCAGCAGGTAGAAGCGGCTGGACTTGAGGGCGTGGTGCTCGTGGGGGTAGGTGATCACCAGCCGGTCGCGCACGCCGCGCACCACCAGCACGGCCGATGGCTCCGTCACCGTCACGTAGGTGATCAGGCCCCGCGGCCACACCTCGCGCACGCGCGGCTCGGCGGCTCCCGCCGCGCCCCCGGTCCCTGGGGCCCCCAGCTCGGCGGCCCGGGGCCCCCCGTCCGCCGGGGGCGGGGGGCGGCGGCGGCGGCGGGGGCGGCGGCTGGATGTGCACCGTGTGGACGCCCGTGTCGGGGGCCACGCGCACCACGAAGGTGTCATAGGAGGTGGAGACATACAGGTCCACGGCGCCGAAGGTCACGTCCAGCGTCAGGCGGATGTCCACGTTGGTGAACTTGGGCTGCACGCCGAAGAGCACGGTGCGGCCCGGCCCCAGCGCCCGGCGCTTGGGCTCGTGGAAGCAGTTGGTCTGGGAGGTGGGGTCCAGGCAGCACTCCTGCTCCACCGAGATGAGGCGGTAACACTGCTGGCCCCCCAGGGGGCTCCCGTGGAAGGACTCGCGGCACTTGGCGCACTGTGGACGGGGCGGAGGCGTGAGGGCGGGGCTCGGCGCCACGCTGCCACACGTGCACCCCGCGGGCTCCGGGGCTCAGCCGCGGGGAAAACTCCGGCCGCGCCGCCTGGCCCTCTGCCCACCACCTGCCCTCCCAACAGGAAGCAAGGCCTCGGGGAACTGAGGTCACACTCCCGGCTCAGACTCCCAACTGCTGGGCACCCATCCCAGGGCCTCCAACAGCTGGCCCTCCCGGCCGGATGGCTCCGCAGGCCCACCTGTGACTTCGCCACCTGCAGTGCCACCTTCTCACAGAGACCTTCCTCACACATGGCCACCATCCTGCCCTCAGCCGCGGCCACCATACACCGTTTCTAGTGCTTTTGTTTGCTGGTTTGTTGTTGAGACAGAATGTGTAGCTGTGTAGCCCAAGCTGGTCTTGAACTCTGATCTTCCTGCCTCAGCCTCCCAAGTGCTGGGCCTACGTCGGCCTCAGCGGAAGATTTTCTCCTCAGCTTACCCCCTCACGGATCTGCCTGGCCTGGTCACTGCCTGACTCTCCTCTCGGCTGTTACCTGCGGAGCTCCAGTGCCGCCCAGCGCTGGCCTACGCTGGGCGTGTGGAGTGAGTGCAGGGATGGAGGGTGGAGGCTGTCACACCCCAGAACTCCCAGGGCCCGCTCCAGTCCGTCCAGGCTCTACCCACAAGCCCCTGCGGCTGACCGCACAGTAACTTCTCTGGGCCTTTTCTTCTCACGCCTGCATTCTGCAAAGCCACGCCTGGCCTTCCACAGCTGCGCTAGCTACCGTCTCCAAAGCACAGCCCACCCGGCACTGCGCACACCTGGCTAGTGCGACTGGGACTATTAAAACCGAGGACACACTCCTCCCGGCAGCCCGCAGAGGGCTGGAGGAGGTCTGCTCTGACCTCCAGGCCCCTCTAGCAAAGGCCACAGTTAACGCTCCACCACTGAGCAGCTCTAGACAGGGGCTTGCAGGCCCAGATCTCAGTGACCTCTGTGAGTTCCGCCTGCCCCTGCCTCCAGATGCTGAGATTGCAGATGTGCGCCACCACGCCCCGCTTCTCAAGCCTGGGTCTTGATGCTTGTGGAGCAGGCACTTTCCTGACTGCACTCGCTCTCCGGCATCCCTAGTGGGCCCGTCAATCACGCATCAGAAAAGCAAAACTTCGGGCTCAGATGAAAAGGGGGAGGTCAGTACAGCCTCCTGGGGTAGAGCTGCAACTCTACTGGGAAAGAGGAGACTGAGGAGAGGCAGAGCACTGCCTCCCGGGCTGCCGAGAGCTGGACACAGCAGACTGCCAGCCCCGTGCTTCGGGACAGAGCAATGGGCCTCGGGGTTTTGTGTTAGGTTTTTTCAGACTGAGTCTTGCACCATGCAGGACTAGAACTGACAGTAATCCTCCTGCCTCAACCTCCTAAGAAATGGGATTATAGGCCAGAGCCATCAGACCTGGCTCACAAAGGGCGTTTAAATCTAAGCTTGGAATTAATTAGAGCCCGTCAGCCTGGGGTCTCTGATGGGGAAAGCCACGTGGGACAAAACTGTCCCTGCGAGCAAAGCTGACAGGGAGGGCAACGCCCCTGAGGTGAAGCCCCGGATGCAGGCATTCCTAACCACAGGCCCCAGGTTCTCAGCGGCCCCCTGCTGCTGTCACACAGACAGGCGCATGCAGCCCGAGCTGGCGTCACAATCTGTGTAGCTTCTAATCCTCCTGCCTCGACCTCTCAAGGGCTGCCGCACATACACGTGCTGAGCCGCGCTCCACCGGCTCTGAGCCAAAACCGTATCTCAGGGCCCAGGCTGGCCCCGAACTCTAGATCCTCCTGCCCTGGAAGACAATAGCTGCCACTGTACCCAGTCAAGACCTGTTTCCAGAGTCAAAGTATTCGCTTTCTCCTTAAGCTACGCTCAGGTGGGTTTCTGGCACGTGCAGCCTGCAGCCCGGCACTGTCTGCGGCCCCTGAGGCCCCACGTCCGTACCCTGCCCAGAGCTCAGCAAGTCCACAGGCTAACATCCATCCCAACCTGCAGAGTTCTCCGTCCTCCCAGCTCTGCCCCATGCTCCTGGGCACCTGGCCCAGCGGCCGGCCTTCCCAGACACCCCTGGCCCAGCGGCCGGCCTTCCCAGACACCCCTGGCCCAGCTGCCGGCCTTCCCAGTCACACCTGGCCCAGCTGCCGGCCTTCCCAGTCACACCTGGCCCAGCGGCCGGCCTTCCCAGTCACACCTGGCCCAGCGGCCGGCCTTCCCAGACACCCCTGGCCCAGCGGCCGGCCTTCCCAGACACCTGGCCCAGGAGAAGGCCTTCCCAGACACCTGGCCCAGGAGAAGGCCTTCCCAGACACACCTGGCCCAGCAGCCGGCCTTCCCAGTCACACCTGGCCCAGCGGCCGGCCTTCCCAGACACACCTGGCCCAGCGGCCGGCCTTCCCAGTCACACCTGGCCCAGCGGCCAGCCTTCCCAGACACACCTGGTACTTGTAGCAGTCTCGGCGGTCACTGGGGGAGCTGCCCTGGCAGGTACCCGTCTCCGTGTTGTTCTGGCACGGGCAGCCTGTCCCGTCCTGCTCATTACAGGTGTCAGCGTGGCCGTTACACTGGCACCTGAGGAGGGGAGAGAATAGGGTGGGTGCCATGACCTCTGAGGCTCCAGAGGACAAGCCCCCGCCCCAGCCTCGGGGCCCTTGAATGACCAGCTGCTCGGACTGTCTCAGAAGCCTCAGAAGGGCAGACAGAGTGGGAGGGATCCTGACACCTCCCTCCTCAGCAGCCTTCTGAGCACCGTCTCCTTCCGAATTTCTCTGTGGCCCGTGCTGCAGGCCTCTCACCCGGCTCCCTCATTCTCCTCACCCCCTGCTTGGCCTCCTTTTTGAAGCTTCATTCACTTCTGACTGACGATGCAGGGCTAGGCGGGGAGGCCAGGTCCCCAGGGTCCCTCCACTGAGAAGGGCCGGGCCTCTTACTTGGTGCACTTCCCGTCCAGGAGGAAGTAGCCGTGGAGGCAGCTCTCACACTTGTCCCCATAGCTGTTATTCTGGCAGTTGACACACACGGCTTCATCTTCACTAGGCCCTTCTGTCACCCAGCTTTCAATCTAGCCAAGCACGGACATAGAGAGACATGGGGCAGGCCCTCCTCCCTCAGACCACGGTCCAGGCCAGCCTCCTCCCTCAGACCAGGGTCCAGGCCAGCCTCCTCCCTCAGACCAGGGTCCAGGCCCAGCCTCCTCCCTCAGACCCGGAGGCAGGACAGCCTCCTCCCTCAGACCCAGGGGTCCAGGCCCAGCCTCCTCCCTCCGATCAGGGGTCCAGGCCAGCCTCCTCCCTCAGACCCAGGGGTCCAGGCCAGCTTCCTCCCTCAGACCAGGGTCCAGGCCCAGCCTCCTCCCTCAGACCCAGGGGTCCAGGCCCAGCCTCCTCCCTCAGACCACGGTCCAGGCCAGCCTCCTCCCTCAGACCAGGGTCCAGGCCAGCCTCCTCCCTCAGACCCAGGGGTCCAGGCCAGCCTCCTCCCTCAGACCAGGGTCCAGGCCCAGCCTCCTCCCTCAGACCCAGGGGTCCAGGCCCAGCCTCCTCCCTCAGACCCAGGGTCAGGACAGCCTCCTCCCTCAGACCAGGGTCCAGGCCCAGCCTCCTCCCTCAGACCAGGGGTCCAGGCCAGCCTCCTCCCTCAGACCAGGGGTCCAGGCCCAGCCTCCTCCCTCAGACCCAGGGGTCCAGGCCCAGTCTCCTTCCTCAGACTAGGGGTCCAGCCTCAGCCTCCTCCCTCAGACTAGGGTCCAGGACAGCCTCCTCCCTCAGACCAGGGGTCCAGCCTCAGCCTCCTCCCTTAGACCAGGGGTCCAGCCTCAGCCTCCTCCCTTAGACCAGGGGTCAGGATAGCCTCATCCCTTCACCTGCTCTGGATCCAGTGAGTACTTCTCTGGCTCCTTCCTGGCCATTTCGAGCTCTTTCCTGGAGACACACGTGAGGCTGTTCCCTCGGCAGAAGGCATGGCAGGGCCGGCAGGTTCCGCCCCCCAAAGCTGAACCCACAAACAGCGGAAGACACTGCTCACAGTGGCTACCCTGGTGACACAGAATAACGACATCAAAAGGAAAGGGGTCAGGGGGCACAGCTGTCCCAGCTGGGCCACAGGTCAGCGTCCACTCTGCCGCCCCGCTGCCAGCCCTCAAGTCCTGAGTGCAAAGCTTTCCACACACCTCCCTTCGCTGGCCCTCCTGTGCACTGCTGCACCGCCCGGACCTTTCCCTCACCTCCCCAGAACGGGGCCCCCCCCGCCCATTCCCTGCATGTTGTCTGAGGACGAGGCCGCACTTGGGTGGGGGCGCCTGAGCAGAGCTCGGCACCTCGCAGGGCTGGGGCGGGCCTCGCCATACACTTGCCGAGCCTGCCCACCTCCCCGGGCCTGTCCCCAGGACCACCAGAACATGCTTTAAAAGTCAGAAAAGGAGGCTGGAGAGGTGGCTCTCCAGGGGTTACAGCACTGGCCGCTCTTCCAGAGGTCCTGAGTTCAATTCCCAGCACCCACATGGTGGCTCACAGCCATCTATAATGAGATCTGGTGCCCTCTGCTGGAGAGCAGGTGCACATGCAGACAGAACACTTATACATAAAAATAAATAAATCTTTAAGAAGCTGCTCAAAAAAATTTTCAGAAAAAGAGAGACAGAAGAAAAGAAAGGGGGGGTGGCCGTGGCGTACCTTGGTGTGGTTCCGGCACAGCAGGCAGTGGTCCCGGGCACCAACGCCTGCACACTCGCTGTGGCGGTTGCAGCGACACTCTGTGGAGCAGTTGCGGCCAACAAAGCCGAAGTGACACCGGCAGTGATCGGGCTCCACGCAGGAGCCGTTCACACAGCCCTGCGCACACACAGGGCGGCACACACCAGTCACACTGTGGGGGCAAGCAGAGATCAGGGCGCGGCCCCACCGCTTCCTTCCGCAGCCCTGTCCAGCCCCAACCCCCTCCCTCCCTGGCCTGCCCCCCACAGGCTGCTCTGGCCCTCCCCACCTGCCCCAGCCCTCCCTCATCCTGCCCACCCCCACCTGCCCCAGCCCTCCCTCATCCTCCCCCCCACCGCCTGCCCCAGCCCTCATTCATCCTCCCCCCCCACCGCCTGCCCCAGCCCTCCCTCGTCCTCCCCCCCACCGCCTGCCCCAGCCCTCCCTCATCCTGCCCAGCCTCGTCCTCTCGTCCTGCCCCCCCCATCGGCCCTCCCCGTCTCACTTGTCCATGGTGTAGCCCGTCTTGCAGCTGCACTCATAGCCGTGGGGCTGGTCGCGGCAGTTCTGAGTCTCATTGCAGTCATGGTGCCCGTTTGCACACTCATCCTCAGGGGGGCAGGACAGGAAGGCCCAGGATGCCCCAGGGCGTCCACATGTCAGCCCTGACGGAGAGGACACAGGGCTTCACCCGGGAGATCCCTGACCACTGTCCTAGACACCGAGGCCCTCCCCCCACCTCTGACCCCCACCTCAGACACCCCTTTTGTCCTCTGAGCCCCCAAGGCCCTCTCACCGTCTCGGGGGCCACTGAGGCCACCTTCCACGCAGCGGCCACCCCCGTCCTGGCCGCCCCAGGCACACCAGCCGCACTGGGGGCGCCGTAGGCACAGGGCACACTGTGTGGCCTGAGCACAGCCCAGGGAGCAGCTCTCGGGGCCCCTGAGCAGCCGCCCACAGCCTCCAGCCATGCACCGCAAGGGCAGGTAAGAAGGGCTCAGACACTGCCGGGGACAGGGAGAGAGACAGAGACAAAGTTAAACAAAGAGAGACAAAGATAAAGTTAAAGTTATCCCAGGCCCTTCTCCGGGCCCACACTCCCTGGCGCTCCTAGCTCGGGACACAGGCGGGCTGTCACCAGACATCAAGGCTGGAACTGGAGGAGCCGGGCACGGCAGCCCAGGCCTGCAATCCCAGCAGCCAGGAGGATCAAGAGTTCAAGTTATCCTCGGCTACATGGTGAGTTCAAGGCAAGCCTGGGCTGTAGAGACCTTACGTTTAAAACAGTGGAAATGAGGTCAGAGTTCTAGAAAGACTTTGGAGCCCTGGGCTTGGGGGGGGGGAAGCACTGGAATGAGGAGATGATGAACAAATGAAGATGGCAGGAAGGGAACAGGCAGACATGAGCCATCAATCACAACCCAAGGAAGGACACACGCAGCGAGGGCCAGCTTCCCGGGCTGGGCTCAGGTGAGCGCAGGCCAGCGCAGGGAACACAGCTGGGTTAACTGGACCTGTCAGCACATGTCACCAAGCTGGAGGACGGGAATTTGATCCCTGTGAGGCATTTGAAGAGGAACTGAACTGACTCCTTCATGTTGTCCTCTGATCTCTACACACGCATCCCCTCCCAAAATGAACAAATCGGCAAACGTAATGAAGAAAAAAAGTAGTTCAAGGCCAGCCTGAGCTACAGAGTAGACCATTAAAAAAAAACAAAACACAACAAAACAAAAACCCTCATGTTAAAAAAGAACTGCACAGAGAAACCCTGTTATAGAAAATAAAAATAATATTTAAAGATTAAAAGAAAGGGGGGCTGGAGAGATGGCTCAGTGGTTAAGAGCACTGTCTGATCTTCCAAAGGACCAGGATTCAATTCCCAGTAACCACATGGCAGCTCACAACTGTCTATAATGCTGATTCAAAGGGATCTGACACCTTCACACTAATGCACATAAAATAAAGAAAGGACTCCTAAGGCCCCCAGGCCCTGTTATCCCGACAGTCTCTTTTCTCTGCCAGCTCAGACCCATCTCCCACAGAAGGCAGCGGGCGGACAGTGAGCGCCACAGGCGGCGGCACAAGCCCCGGCTTCTGTTTCACGTGCTTTGGTGTCTTGTCTTGGTGTCTGTGTGAGGGTGTTGGGAGCTTCCATTTGGGTGCTGGGATTTGAACCAGGGACCTCTGGAGGCGCAGTCACTGCTCCTTTCTGTTGTTTTTCAAGACAGGGTCTCTCTGTGCAGCCCCAGCTGTCCTGGAACTCGCTCTGTAGACCAGGCTGGCCTTGAACTCACAGATCCATCTGGCTGCCTCCTGAGTGCCGGGATTAAAGGTGTGCACTACCACAGCCTGGCACACTGAGCCATCCCTCCAGCCCCCAAGCCACAACTTCTTACAACAAACCTAGTCCTGGCTTTGTGGCAAATGGCAGGTGGAGAGCCAGGTGGGAGGGCCGTCCCCTGCGACAGGGACTCCCTGCTCACAGAGCGCAGTCCAGACCCCGGGGAGTATGCCATGGGGTCTAAGAGCACTCTTTTCAGAGTTTGGCCTTCCGTGAACCATGGAGGGGCGAGAGTAACCTGGGCTGGCCGCCCAGCGGCACTTAGGAGAAACAGCGCGGCCCTGTGGTCCTGCAGTGGAAACCCTCGAGGCTGTGCAGGGCTCGGAGCCCCCTGCGGGACACCTGAGAGCAGGGCGCCGGGAGCAGACTCTGCCAAGGAGCCTGACCCTGTTGTCCCTGGCCCTGGGAATAAGTTCTCATAATTCTGCTCTCTCCCCGGACCTCACACAGGGTCTGTATGTACCCCAGGCTGCCCTAGAACTCAGCACCCCCGTGCCTCAGCCACCTGAGCACCAGGCTCACAGCGCGAACCACCGCACCGGCACGCCGTTTGCCGGCTCTGGAATGCTGGCAGGGCTAGAGGATGGCTTGGAGGCTGAGAGCCACACTGCTTCTCACAGAGGCCTCAGGTGGGCCCAGCACCCACGCTGCCCCACGCCCAGCCGAGCTTCTGTGTGCGCACAGCTGGAGGTCAGCGCTGTCCCCTCCTCTCTGAGCCAGCCTCTCTGGCCTGGACTTTGCTGAGGAGGGTGTCACGGCCCGCCAGGCCCTGCCTCCTCAGCGCTGGGTGACGGGCGAGTCCCACACCTGGACTTTGTTATCAGGACTTGTGCGGATGAAGTCAGTCCATCCTGCCTGAAGACTGTCAGACCCTGGAACTTTCCCTACAGGGTGCTGTACGCAATTTGCCAATCAACCAATACCGGTGATGAGCCAATACGCCACCCCTAGTGAGGCTTCCTGTTCTAGACGCTGCCTGCCCTCTGGGCTGGGCCCTCACGGCTGGGACATGCAGGAGGCACCGCTGGCTTCTTTCTCGTGTTGCCTCTTAGAACGGAAGTCATAGTGCCCAGGGTTTGGCGAGCTGGCACGCTGCCACTGGGTCCCGCACGGTGGGGTGCTCAGGGAGCAGCTCACAGTGGAGCCAGACCCTGTGGCCGCCCACACTGGAACAGGCCAAGGCAAACGCTTTTGTCTGCCACTGGCACGGCTAAGTGGCGCCGGGCGGACAGTCTGGGTCTTCCAGAGCAGGCCACGTGTAGGCCGGCAGCAGAGCCCTCAACACCTGTGCCTGGAGCCCCCCCTCCCCCCCCGCCGCGTCCCAGCCCACAGACGCCCTGGGCCGCCCTGCCTGCACGGGGCCTTCCCAGCCCTCTCTCCGGGCCCTGAACACGAGCTGGAGGGACACAGGAGCTGACGTCCAGGAGGGAGGCTCAGCGAGGCGGTCCCGACAGCAGGAGGCATTCAGAGGAGGGAAGGAGGAGAGGGCGAGAGGGCTGGGAAGGATGGCGGCTGGGCTGGACCGGGGCGGTGCTGGGCTGGAGGCCGTGGGCGCTACCTGCTGAAGGCTGCTGCTCCACACACAGTGCTGCCAGCCCCCATCCGCGCCCTTGGACGCCAGGCAGGACGTGCAGTTGGGGAGGAGGTGGCAGGGCGTGGGGCAGGGCAGCGGAGGCGACGACTCGACCGGCATGGGAGACACGTTCAGCAGGGAGTGGCTGAAGCAGGTCCAGTCGTACGTGGGCTGCACCGACAGGATCCGGCGCGTCTCCCCTGGGGGCGGGCCGGGGTTGGTGGCCAGTCCGCAGGCCCCCTCCCCCAGACTCAGTCCCCAGGCCCCTCCCCCAGACCCAGCTGTCCCCGGCCCTGGGGTGCCCAACGGCTCACAGCCGTCCCAGCCCTGGGTGCCCGCGGGCTCATAGCCGTCCCAGCCCTGGGTGCCCGCGGGCTCACAGCTGTCCCAGCCCTGGGTGCCCGCGGGCTCACCCGTCCTCTTGAACTGCCGCGTCCACATGCACTTGCCCTCGCGCGTGCACTGCTCACAGTCGGCGGCCCCGCACGCAGCCTCCGAGCAGTTCCCGGCCCAGAAGACCTCGCGCTGGTTGATCCGACAGTCGTTCTCTGACGTGCAGGAGCCGTTGCGCCCGATGCAGGCCCCCTCTGGGCAGTTGGTGCACCACTTACAGCGGGGAGGGGCTGCCTGGGGGCAGGGCGAGGGCGCTGTGGGGGAGCGCCTTCTGGCTCGGCTCTTCCCACCCAGCCAATCACAGATGACAAGCTCCACGGTTCCCGGGATGGGGGCACGGGCACAGTGGAAACCAGGGGCCCCCACTCACCTCCCCGTCCCCAGGCTGCAGGGTCCGAGGGTGTCGGGCCAGGCACTCGCTGCAGGTCCGCAGCCTCCGGCACTCCTCGGGCAAGCGAGGCATCGGGGAGCACGGGGGCACCCCACAGCCCAGCCTAGAGGGCACAGGGCTGGCTCACTCACTTGCTTCTGGGGCTCGGGCTCCGCCTGTGCATGTCCGCCCCCCACCAAGTCCGAGCCACACCAGGACCGGATGGGCCCCGCCCCCGCTGACGGGCATCACTGACGGCCCCTTCCTCCCTCCTCCCCCAGAACAGTGCCCTTGCTCTCACACAGGCAGACACCAGGTCTCCCTGGGCCATGCCCCTTGCCACCGCGTCTCCCACAAGCACAGATTCATAACCCCTTGGGAAAGCATGAGTTTTTAGCACTTCCAGGTTTCAGAAAACACCTGGCCCCCTGCAGTGACACCCAGACCACAGGTGCGTGTGCCAGCACCCACAGTGAAATCCACGAGCAACACTGCAGGGACACGACAGCACGCTCTGCCGCCTACAGTGGACAAACAGAACCCACACAGGCTTCCATCGGGCGACATAGCAGACAGATGAGTTAGCCCAGGAACTGCGTGGTCTCCGGAGACGCCTGGCTCCTCAGGGAGGAAGCCTTTTCTGAGCCGCCCCCACCGGCCCTTCTGCTCTCAGGGTCACCCAGCACAGACGGCACGGCAGACCCGGGCACAGCACCACTGTCCATCCCTGCTGCTCCTCCAGGCGGGGACCGTGGGGCACCAGCACGCTCACACTGGCGCCCGCTGCCCCCACCTCCACCTCCATCCCCGCCCCCACCTCCAATGACCGAGTGTGAAGCTGAACCACAGTCGGACTGCAGGACCCCTTGGGTGCAGCTCGCCTCCTCCAGCCCTCAGGCGCCAGCATGTGCTGTGCAATGGACAGTCGGTCACTGTGGTTACCTGTGGGCCTGGTCTCCAGACAGGCAAGCACCATGGCACCAGCTGCAGGCCCCAGACTGGTTACAGGCTTCAGGTGAAGGCAATAGACGGCAGGGGTCAGGGGGCAGGGTCAATGCCAGCAGGCGGCCCAAGGCCACTCCTCCAAATCCTCCGGAGACGTACAGGCGGCCACCCACTGCGGCCACTGCATGGGCCACAGACTCCTCCACTGGGGACCCCACAAGGGCTGGACCTAAAGAACAATGGGGTTTTCAGAGAGGGAGAGAGCAGGAAACACAGGGAAGAGACATACCGGAAGCCTGGGCAGGAGGGACATCCAGCATGGCTGCCATGCTGGCCTAACACGCCTTGGGCTCCACCTGCAACACCTGAAAAACGCCAACCGAGACAAAGACGGGGACCCGGGTGGAGGTCACACTAAGAGCTACGTCAAACCGTCAGTCCTAAATGCCGTCAGGGTAACAATAATGGTGTGTCTGCGCGCGCGAGGACGCAAGTGGGGCCGTGCACACCCACGGTGCACTCTGCCGCCCGGCTGCACACTCGGCTCTACCGACCATGACAAACGGCTACTTTCCTGTCACATGAATCCATATGTTTTCAAGGCAATGAATATTAGAAAGGTTGATTCAGAGCAAAAGGGAATTAGAGAGGGGGAAAGAGAAGACACACAGAACACAGGTCCTGGAAAACAAGCAGTCACTCGGTGCCAAGGAAGCGAAAGGCCAAACGGGGAGGCTTAGCGAGAGCACTCACATCAGATGGTCACCAGTGAGGGCTGACAGTGTGGATTAGCAACAGAACCCTACTACAGAGGGGCCAGCAGAATACTTGCCTACACTCCCCAGCGAGGGGCTGGGGTGTGGCTCAGTGGGGGAGCCCCTGCCTAGAATCCCCCAGCGAGGGGCTGGGGTGTGGCTCAGTGGGGGAGCCCCTGCCTAGAATAACCCAGCGAGGGGCTGGGGTGTGGCTCAGTGGTAGAGCCCCTGCCTAGAATCCCCCAGCGAGGGGCTGGGGTGTGGCTCAGTGGGGGAGCCCCTGCCTAGAATAACCCAGCGAGGGGCTGGGGTGTGGCTCAGGGGTAGAGGATTTACCCAGAATCCTGCCTTATAAGGCCAAGGAGACAAGATGTGGGAACCGAGTTGTATGTGATGTACAGCACACGCCTACGCTCCTCTTGGGGAGAGGGACGCAGAAGAGAACGAGGCCAGGTTTACAAGAAGCAGCCTAGGTTTGGAGACTTCAGGACCGGGAGCTGGAGATACAGGTCAGGGTAGAATGCTGGCCGAGAATCCACAAACGAGGGGCAAAGGACATGCTCACACATAGGGCACTTTCGTGTTCTTCCACTGGCTTAGTGGTAACTCAATTGTCTGTATGTGTCTCGGAAGCACTGAAGAAAGCCATAAGCCCATTTCTCTTTCTCTGTCAACGTTTGCTTATTACAAAATACAAATGCCTCTCCAGTTCTAAGCTCTCTAGACTCCCCCTCTTATATTTTTGCACTAATACATAATTATTACATTCCAGCGTTTAAGGATATAATGATCAGTAAATAAACAGCACTGGTTTTGTTTGTTTCTGAACAAACAAACTTGTTTGTTTCTGCAGTTTCTTTTGAGCTTCACAAAGTAAAATTTATTCTACAGTACATTCTACATTTCCATATATTTCAAATACAAGTGGGATTCTAAGCTTCCATTTTAATTTAAAAATTTACTAATTTATTTTATGCATATGAGAACTCTATCTGCATGTACACCTGCACGCCAGAAGAGGGCATTAGATCTCAGTGTAGATGGTTGCAAGCCACCAAGTGGTTGCTGGGAATTGAACCTAGGTCCTCTGGAGGAACAGACAGTGCTCTTAACTGCTGACCCATCTTTCTCCAGCCCTGCACTTCCAACTCTTAAAAAGATTATTCAGTGTGTGTGTGTGAGTGTGTGTGTGTGTTCCTCTATCTACCTGTTTCTTTGAGGTAAGGTCTCCCTGTAATTGGAATTTGAGTTTTCTTTGCTAGGCTGTCTCTGCCTGCCTCAGAGCTAGGTTTACGCACGTGTGGGACACTCAACTTGTTACGCAGCTGCTGAGATCTGAATTCTAGTCTTCATGAATACACAGAAAGCTTAACTGTCCAGCTTTCTCTCCAGCCCCGACAACCTCAGTTCTTTAGGCCCATCTGTGACCCATGAACACAAAACCTGGACACTTTGCACCTGCAACAGTGGTTGTTACTACAGATGCTTCGGTTTTATTTTGTTTTTCCTATTTTATAAATTATGTACAATGACTATTATTACTTTTATAACTAATAAAAAATACTTCTGTGGTGATGTACAGCTTTAATCCCAGCCCTCCAGACTCAGAGGCAGGTGGATCTCCATGAGTTCCAGAGCTAAGTTATTTTGAGACACATTCAAAACAATAAATATATAAAAATAAACCATTCCAAAAAAAAAGGAAAGCGGCCGTGACATCGCTCAGCAGGTAAACTATTTGCCACTGAGTCTGATGACCCCACGGAAGGTCAGGCCCGACTCCTCCATGCCGACCTCTAAGCTCCGTCCCTGCGCTGCGGCACATGCATAAGCATGCACACAGCTAAATGAGTAAATATAATCTAAAAATTTTTTAAATAAAAAAGGAAGTAGTCAGGCAGTGATGGCACACCTGTGGATCCCAGCACTCAGGAGGCAGAGGCAGGCAAATCACGGTGAGTTCGAGACCAGCCTGATCTACAGAGTGAGTCCAGGACAGCCAGGGCCACACAGAGAAACCCTGTCTCAAAAAACAAAAGAAAAAACTCCGTGGCCTCTGATGGTGCGAGACCCGAGTGACCCCGAGAGTCGGGGTCCCCAGGCAGGGACAGGGCTCTCCACAGACTGCAGCCCCCCGGGGAAGGCCACGGGGACTCACGGGTGAGGTCCGGCAGCAGCCAGGTGTTACAGTTGACCTGGTAGAGCAGAACGTCACTGCTGAACTCATCAGGGTCTGAGCGGCCCCCGAGGACCACCATGGTGTCTCCCAGCAGAGCTGAAGCATGGAAAAGGCGGGGCCGGGGCTGTGGGCAGACACATGTGGGGCCTGTCAGAGCCTGCTCTGGCTTCCACAGGCCCCTTCCAGGCCCTCCCAGCCTCCAGGAGCCCGCTCCATCCTCCTGGTTCTGACGGACAACTCTGGTCCTGCAGAACCACCCTCGGCCCACAGCGACTCTACCCCTGGAAACTTGGTCTCCTCTGCTGCCTTCTCCCCCAGAGGGGCTTGGGGTGTGTGCACACCCCACGCCACTGTCCCCACCAGCACAGACAGGTCCCTGCTCGCCCACACCTAAGGCAGGGATTACAGAGGAACACAGACGGGCCCGCTCAAGGAGAGGGGAATCCGTCTGGTGGGTCTGGGGCAAAAAGCACGCCTCCAATTTCCTGGACAAGGTTCTTTCCTTCAAACCAAGCATGGAACCAACAACCGGCGTTACCATGGTTCAGCCCAGGGGCCTGAAGGGAAGGGACAGGAGACAGGACCAGTGCCTGAGCACCTCCCTTTCGTGGCCAGGGGCGGCTGTGCTAACCTTTGCCCCCTGAGAAGGAGCCAGCAAGCTCCAGGTGCGGTCAGGGCAGTGCAGGGAGTAGAGCTCTGGGGAGGGCGCCGCCAGCTCCACATGGAAGCGGAAACCGCCAAACACGTAGAGGGAGTCTGTGGCCTCGTGGTAGACCGCAGAATGACCATAGAGACCTGCAGGAACACAGGACCACAGAGGTGTGGGGGGCTTTGTGATCACACTCCTTTCCCGAACAGCCTGTGCTCACAGCCTCGGGAGCCCCTCACTCCTCCCCTCTCCTCAGGGTCTAGACGACAACCCAAGAAAGACAGCCAGCACTTGGGAAGCAGTGACAGGGCAGCAAGAGGGAGGTCAGGTGGCCAACTGTGACAAGCAGTGCTCGAGGCGTGCAGGGAAGGCACAGGGGAGAGGGCAGATGAGAACAGGGAGCCCTGAGGTGGTGAGCTGGTGGGGGTGCTCCCCGGAGAGGGCAGAAGAGACCAGGGAACCCTGGGGCCGTAAGCTTGGGGGGGGTGCGCTTCCCCGGGGAGCCGCTGCAGGCGGGGACAAGGAGGTTGGTTACAGACTGGAAGCTTAGGGGAGCCCGGACAGCTTCCGTCCCAGCCTCACCTGTTGGGGGTGTCCCACTCTGGGCTCCAGACACCCAGGTGCCAGTCGCCAGCTGGTACTCCAACAACTGCTGGTTGAAGCCATTTTCTGGGGAGTAGCCCCCCACCAGGAGCAGAGATAGGCCTCGCCGGGCAGTTAGGGTGTGGCCAGCAACGGCTGGCAACTCCATGTTCTGAGGGGCCTGGAGGATGGAGAGCTAATGTCACCTAGGGCAGAGGAAGCTCAGTTCATGGAGAAGTAGCACCAGCCCGGCCGAGGAGAGACAGCTCCACAGGCTGCGTAGACGCTGGCCTGCCAGGGCCCAGCGAGCTTCTGCCTGCTCCACAGCCACATCCTCAGACACGCAAGTTCTCATTCCTCATTGCTCCCTCTGTTGTTGGGTAGGACGGCAACCCATCCAGGCCAGTGGGAGTGGCCCGGCCCTTGTCCAGGGATCAGCTTGGAACTACGAATGTATAACCTAGGTTGGCCAGTGAAACTCAATTTTCTAACTCCCCACTCCACTGTGGTGCTGCAGATTGAGCCCAAAACCCAGTCTAAGGTTAGCAAGGGCTCTACCACTGAGCACACCCCAGCCCCTCACTGGGGGATCCTAGACAGGGGCTCTACCACTGAGCCACACCCAGCCCCTCACTGGGGGATTCCAGGCAGGGGCTCTACCCCTGAGCCACACCCCAGCCCCTCACTGAGGGATTCCAGGCAGGGGCTCTACCACTGAGCCACACCCCAGCCCCTCACTGGGGGATTCCAGGCAGGGGCTCTACCACTGAGTACACCCCAGCCCCTCACTGGGGGATCCTAGACAGGGGCTCTACCACTGAGCCACACCCAGCCCCTCACTGGGGGATTCTAGGCAGGGGCTCTACCACTGAGCCACACCCCAGCCCCTCACTGGGGGATTCTAGGCAGGGGCTCTACCACTGAGCCACACCCAGCCCCTCACTGGGGGATTCTAGGCAGGGGCTCCACCACTGAGCCACACCCCAGTCCCTCACTGGGGGTTTCCAGGCAGGGGCTCCACCACTGAGCCACGAGCCCAGGCAGACCCTGAGGACAGACTCCTCTGGCGATGAAACTCAAAGGCACAGCAATGGCCACCGTGTTGGAGCTGCTGTGAGGAACAGGTCTAGGATGGAGACACCTTCTCCTGCTCACCTTCTCCTGTCGCCACTGCAGGGTAGTGAGGTTGAGCACCCAGAAGTCCCGGGTGACGCCTCCAGCTGTGAGGCCCCCCAGCAGGTACATGGCCCCCCGGCCAGCAGGCACGTAGGCAGCTGCGTGGAAGGAGCGGGGTGACGGGCCTGGGCCCCCATCCTCAGCTCCTGCCAGCATCTGTGTCCACCTGCGCTCACTGACTGAATACCTGGAGCCAAAATGCAAAGCATCACCTCACTGAGCAGGCCCCTGCACGGCTAGATGTTCTAGCACGCTTGGCCGGTTTCCTGTGACAATCCTGGTGACATTCCCAAACGCCCTCCTGGGCCCACAGTGAGCTTCCGGCCACGCCTCTGGGCTGGGCCTCACCCGGGCCAGGTGATACACATCTCAGCGGTCCCCAAAAGAGGCTGTTCCGTTCCTGGGGTGGACCTTACCTGTACAGGTTTCCCAGCAGGCCCTGGGGCAGGCCCAGGCCCCCAAACATCCACAAGGTGGCGTCAGGCCCCTCTACCATGGTGTGACCCAGGCGGTGCAGGAAGCGACTAGCAGTGTCCTGGGGCGGAAGTAAGGGTGGCAGAGGTCAGGCCAGGGCCCTGACCACGTGCCAGGCCCAGCTGGGGGTTTCAGGTGGTCCCAAGAGTGGAGGCAGAGGAACGACCCACAGGACAAAGCAGTCCCTAACTCACAGCTGAGAGGCGGCTGTCCATGAGCGTCTCCCACACCAGCTGCCCACCGTCCAGCCTTGTGGCGCAGTCTGGGCCACCGAAGCCCTCAGCACAGACGCACACACCGAGGCTCTGCGGACAGCAGAATGAGGCCAGAGGCGCCCTGGCACCGCCCCCACCACACCCGGCAGCCGCTGTCCCTCCCGCCCACCTGGCACGGCCCCCACCACACCCAGCAGCCGCTGTCCCTCCTGCCCACCTGTACCTGGTTACAGATCCCCGCCCCACTGTGGGCATTGCAGTTCTCAGGACACAGAGCCATGCGGCAGTGAGGGCCAGCCCAGCCCTGAGGACAGCGGCAGAGGCCAGCACCTGCCGCCCCATCCTGGGGCACACACTCCTGGGGGACAGGGCAGCTGCCAGGACCCCCTGATCCACATCGGGCGGAGCCCACCGAAGCATTGAAGCCCCAGGACGAGGAGCCGTTGGCCTCCCAGTGCAACACAAGTAACCCTGTGGAGAAAGAGGGAGAGAGCCTGCTCTGGGCACTGCGGCTGCAGCTCAACGCCATCCTGGGTGGAGAAAAGAGAAAGCCCCTGCTGGGCTATAGCCCCCATTGAAAGAGAAAGCCCCTGCTGGGCTACAGCCCCATTGATGGCGTGTTTGCCTAGCATGGGCAAAGCCCTGGGTTCGGTCCCTAGCACTACATAAAGCCGGTGCAAGTTCAAGGTCATCCTCAACTACGCTGTGAGTTCAAGGCTGGCCTACACTGAGACTTTGGCTCAAAAGAAGGAGGAAGAGAGAGCAGACATAGTGGCTTAACCCTGTAATAACTCCGTTACTAGGGAAACTGAGGAAAGAGGATTGCACAAATTAGAGGGAATCCTAGGCTTCACAGTGAGGTCTTCTTTCAAATGAAACCTCACCTTCTGGTACCCACAGGGCCCTAGAGATGGTTCTGAACTCAAGGCCTCCCACCTTTGCCACTTGTCCACCCCAGGCTCAGGCCCTGGCCTGCCCTCAGGGTCTGTCTACCCCAGGCCCAGCCCCTGCTCTGCCCTCAGGGCCTGGCACTTGCTACTGTTCCACCTGGAGAAGCCGCCCCACCCCCGACCTTTTGCCTCTAGCCTGACTCCCCTCCCCCCCCCCCCCCCCCCCCGCAAGGCCAGGGCCCATTCCCTCCCACTGCCACAGTGAAAGAGGCATTGAGGCATTGTCCCTCTTTCATGTAGCCCTGGCTCCCTGCTGCTAAACCTGAGTCGGGCTCAGTGGGAGCCTCTCAGTCTTAGTGGCTGCCTCATGGTCCGGGGTTTCCCTTTGCCTCCAGCCCCAGAACTGCTGAGTCACATGCAGAGAAGCACCCTGAAAGCTCCCTAAAGAAGCACGGCCTCTCTCACGTCTCCACCCCTCAGCCAGGTGGATGGCGAGGGCCGGCCGGCCTTGATGCTCCCGTGTATTATGCTATGAGCAGCCAGGTCTCTGTGTGCAGCCGCCAGACAACAGAGGACTCTCTAATCGTCGGTTGAGATGTCTCTAGACATTGCCAAATGTCCCCAAAGAAGCAAACCTCCCTGGTGAAGAGTGTGGGCTAAGGAGATGGCTCCGGGGTCTACACCAGCTACAACCGAAGTGCCTCCAAGAGAGGCCCTTTCTCCAAGATCATCCTGGACAGCAAAGTCCTGTTTCTCTCAACGGAAATCCAGACGGAGAGAAGCCGAACCACCAGGAAAAGGACTGTCAGCTGCAACCCACGTCAGTCCCTGAGCGGGAAGCCGTGGCCTACCCCCAGCCAGCGACAGGTGCAGAAGCACAGGCTACAAAGCCTGGTTTAAACAGAGTCTTTAAGTTTAAAAAGGCTCAGAGCAAGAGCTGAGATGGAGCTCAAAGGAGAATGCTTGTTTAGAACCCACCAGCGATGGCTAGAGTGTGGCTCGGCAGGGGACTGCATCCGGCACCTGAGGGACCCGGGCCTGGAGTCCACCCCCAGCACCGAAGGACGAGGAGCCGGCCTCACTCCATACCGGATAGAGCCTGCACGGTGAGGGGTCTGTCCCGCCGCTGGCCACAGAAGGCAGCGATGAGGCTCCGATCTGACTGGACAACACCAGTGTCCAGGAAGCGCGGAAATCCATCGAAGGCCAGGACGTAGCTCAGCTGAGGGCACAGAATCAAGAGTTCAGATCTGCCTGGCGGCTGGCAGACGAGGAACACGTGGGATGTGCCTCACAGCCTGGCTACACGGGGCCGGTGGGGGGGGACACAGCTGGGAGCGCTCTGGGAGTCTACACGGTGAGAGCCCTCAGCAGAGAGACTATGAGAGAAGGAGAGCAAGCAGCCGCGTCCAGGAGCAGACTATGTGCGCACAGGCAGACAGCGGAGTTCACAGCTGATCAACCGGGCACTCTAGCACCAAACTCCACCCTCCTCTTTTGGACAGGGCTTCTCTGTGTAGCCCTGGCTGTCCTGGGCTCGCTCATAGACCAGGTTGGCCTGGAACTCGGAGAACGGCCTGCCTCTGCCTCCCGAGTGCTGGGACTACAGGCGTGTAAATACACTGGTACATTAGGAGTGGAACTCACTCCCAGTGAATCAGAGCGTGCACAAAGGGGGGGCTGACCATGCCGGGTCTGGGGGAGGTGCTCGAGGGTCTGACGGCTGAGGCCGGAGCTCAGCAAACAGAAAAACTGAGAACTGGACGGCCTGAGTCTAGCAGGAAGGGCTAGGTGAGCGGATGAAGAGGTCTGGACATGCAGGCTCAAGCACAGCAGTGACAGACATGGGAGAGGCTCCTTCAGGGACCCAGGCTGAGAAGGGGACGCGGTTCTGGTCTGTACACCAAGCCCCCCACCCTCGGTGCTCACTGTGCAGGGGGTGCTGCTGTCGGGAGAGAAGGTGAGGGTGAGCGGGGGACAGAGGGTCCCCGGAGCACAGGGCTGCAGCTCTTCCGTGGCTGAGACAACCCACACGCAGTAGGACAGGCCAGGCCCCGCTCTTGCTGCCCCGCCACCTGGAGGCAAAAGTCCCCCAAAGCGGCGGGAGCCCAGAGCCACCGAGGACACGTTGGTGAGGAGGGCGCGGCCCCCACACTCCCGGAAGCAGGAGCCGCCAGCTCTGCAATGAGGGAAGGAGAGTGTCAGACCGCTCCGTCTACTCCACGGGGCCCCTCTCTGCCAAGCCCCACAGGTTCCTGACGTACCGGGGGTCCCCGTAGTATCCTGGTGAGCAAATCTGACAGTGGGCACCCTCAGTATGGTCCTGGCAGAAGCAGAGCCCACTGAGGTTGTCACAGTGGCCACGGCGAGGGTCTCCATGCCCGTTGCACTGGCAGGGCCGGCAGCCACCAGAGCCTGTTGCGTTGCCAAAGCTGCCCGGCCGGCACCGTTCACAGTGCTCCCCCCACGTCCAGTCTGTGGATTCCCGGCAGGAAGAACGGAAAGTCAGGGGCAAAGACTGAAGGGGCCCAGAGCACCCCACTCGGCGGACCCCCTCACAAGCTGCTTCAGAGAAGGCCTAGGCCTGGGAAGAAACAGTGAGCCACGACAGAGGGCAATGAGGCCAGGCCAGAGAGCCGGGACAGGGGCACGGGGCCGCAAGTGAGCCCGGAGAGGACGGAGCCGGGGCTCTGAGGAAGGGGAGCCCACGGCTGGCCGTGAGGCTGGACGCAGGAGCCTACCCTGACACTCGTCACAGAAGCCAGGCCCCCGCCTGTGGCAGTGGCTGTGGAAGTTGCAGCCGCAGTCTCGAGAGCAGCGGGGGGTGGGGGGTCCCGGGGCAGGGGTGGGCAGGGGCAGATCTGAGGTCCAGCCCAGGTCGCACACACAGGTGAAGTCCGGTGGACCGCTGCACACGCCATGGCCACAGTCTTCCAGGCACCTGAGGGATCGCGCAGTGGGAATGGCTGGTGGAGCCGGAGCCCAAGCAGCCCTGTGCCCGCCCGCTCCACATTCTCACAAGCGGCTGCCTCTTTCGAGGTCCTGTGCTCTACAAGTAAACGGTACACAGCTCCACCTCTGCTCCGAACCTGCGCGCACCACCCTGGAGGGCCCCGGCTCTGTGGTTCCTGGGGTTACCTCAGGCACCCTGACATTCTGCTGCGGTCCGTGTCCGCACGGTGGGGGCGCCAAGCGTTCTGGCACACGGACAGCCCACCCCACCCCCATGACGGCTTCCTCCCTCTCTGAGCTCCGGCCCCCAGACGATGTTTCCATGGCAACCTACGCTCACTCACGTGCGGTTACAGTGTGTGACGCCGTCGCCCTGGTAGCCACGCTGGCAGCGACATTCGTAGCTGAGAGGCGTGTTCAGGCAGGTTGCACGGGGGTGACACCTCGCCAGGCCAAGGCGACATTCGTCCACGTCTGGACAGCGGGCATAAGCCCAGCGGGCAGGGAGAGCCCCAGGCAGCCCCAGGCCCTCTCCCACCCACAGGGAGCAGTTCCCCCCACCCAGGGGTCCAGAGAAGTCTCCTTGTAGGCACCTGCGGGGCAGGATCAAAGGGGACAATACAGAAATGGGAGACAGCCAGGAGGACAGTGACAGAGATGGGGACAGAAGAGGACAGGGAAAGGAAGGAGAGAACAGCGAGGGCAGCAAGGAAACACGAGGGCAGTCACAGGACGTGGGTATGGCAACGGGCAGAGAAGCCAAGAGGTCATGAAGGTCACTGAGCAGGGAGAGCCCCGAGCCCCACCCACGCAGCCAGGTCCCTCACCGTCCCAGAGTGGGGTTGTCCTCGTTGCCACACCAGCCACACTCGTGGCTCTGCAGACACTCGTGGCACGTGAGGAAGCCGGCGCAGCTCCTGCACCTTGGCTCCGAATGCACACTGCGGAGCGGAGAGCAGGGCTCAGAGCCCGACGCCCCTCCCGGAGCCCCGCCCAGCCCTCCTGGAGCCCCGCCCAGGGCCCCCAGCCTACCTGTCGTCCCAGCCCCGGCAGCCCCCGTGCGGGTACCGGGCCAGGTAGGCAGCGAACAGGAAGCAGGTGTGCGTGGACTGGCACCAGGCACACTGGCTGGAGTTGGCCAGGCAATCCTCACAGGTCAGGCGTCTGGGGGTGAGAGCGGGCCGGGTCAGGGCCGCCGCACCCCCAGGCACGGCCACCGCCTCCCAGCCCCAGCGGGGCTCACTGGCTGCAGAGCGAAGGGCATTCCTCCGGGCTCTTCAGAGCGCCTCGACCCCGGCCTCGCCGGCTGCACGCCGCGTCCCCTTTGCGGTTGGTGCTCTGATGCCACTCACAAAAGGGGTCCTGGGGGAAGGACAAGGTCGGAGGTCAGCCCATCACCTGCCCAAACCCCAGCGGCCTCTCCCTTCTGGAGCTAGCCCACCGGCCAGCACTTCCAGGAGCCCCCTGCCATAGCCGCCTGTCTCTCACCCCTTCCTGAGTGACAGCAGTTGTCAGCGGTGAGGGTGAGATAAATTTAAAATCCTCTGGGCCCAGAGAACAGCAAAGAGCCATCACTTTCCCGGCCTCAGCCACCAAGGCAGAAGCCTACACAAACCCTGCCTAGAAGCCCCCCACGGTGCCTAGAAGCCCCCAACGGTGCCAGAAGCCCCCCACGGTGCCACACACCAACAGTCCAGCACCTGGGAGGCTGCGGCAGAAGTATCACGAGAGGGAGGCCAGCCCAGGCTATACAGCAAGACTGAGCCTGAGAGGAAAAAGGGCGGATTTGAAGGCCATGGAACATGACTCTGGTTGGGGTGAAGGACAGGAGGGTCTGGGGTGGCCCCAGAAACAGAGCAGGGGAGTAGGGGTGCCAGCTGGAGCCAGTGGGCCTGGCGATCCGCTCCAGGCTGGTCGTGGTCTCAGTGGTAGGCACCCTCTTAACACTCTTTTCTGTGACTTTTCCGCCACAGGGCACAGCTGACGCCCAGGGCCCGTCCCTCCAGCCTCGCTCCTCCATTGCCCACTCAACTCCTGGAGACTGAGGACAACATCCCTGCTCTCTGCTCTCACTCAGACCCCGCTCCAGTCAGGGCCACCTCTGTCCCAGGCCCCCTTCCGGTTGCCTCGGGGATGACGCAGCCCCCTCCCTATGCGCTCCAGCGGGCACCTGGGTGCAGGCATGGCAGTCACGGTGCTCCTCACAGAGTGGACAGAGGGCGGGCACCAGCACCAGCAGGGACTCTCCGGCCCCATCATCCTCACAGTGCGCGCGGCCCTGACGAAGGTGGCAGGTGGCACTGTTCAGGCACCAGCCACAGCCCTGATCAGCCAGGCAGCCCAGGCAGGAGGAGTAGGAGGCGCAGGCCGAAGACCGGTAGGGCTCCAGGAAGAAGAAGGAGATTTCCTAAGCAGGGCACAGAGGACAGGACGGGAGTCAGGTCTGGAGGCTGAGGATGTGGAGGATGACTCGGTTAAAGGTCTGGAGAATGCATGAGAACTACAACAGGAATTTAGGAAATTGCCACAGGAAAGGGACCAGGGTCTGAAGGACTAGAACCTCTACTAGTTTCTCCAGAGGGACTAAGTATAGAGGACAGGGATAAAGGCAGAAGTCAGATATGGACAGAGAACAGAATAGTGGGGTTAGGAGTAGCTCAGTGGTGGAGACCCTGCCTAGAGTCCCCCAGTGAGGGGCTGGGGTGTGGCTCAGTGGTAGAGCCTCTGCCTAGAATCCCCCAGTGAGGGGCTGAGGTGTGGCTCAGTGGTAGAGCACCTGCTTGGAATCCCCCAGTGAGGGGCTGGGCTGTGGCTCAGTGGTAGAGCCCCTGCCTAGAATCCCCCAGTGAGGGGTGTGCTCAGTGGTAGAGCCCCTGCCTGGAATCCCCCAGTGAGGGGCTGGGGTGTGGCTCAGTGATAAGAGCCCCTGTCTAGAATCCCCCAGTGAGGGGCTGGGGTGTGGCTCAGTGATAAGAGCCCCTGCCTGGAATCCCCCAGTGAGGGGCTGGGGTGTGGCTCAGTGATAAGAGCCCCTGCCTAGACTTCCCCAGTGAGGGGCTGGGGGGTGGCTCAGTGGTACAGCCCCTGCCTAGACTTCCCCAGTGAGGGGCTGGGGGGTGGCTCAGGGGTAGAGCCCCTGCCTAGAGTCCCCCAGTGAGGGGCTGGGTGTGGCTCAGTGATAAGAGCCCCTGCCTAGACTTCCCCAGTGAGGGGCTGGGGGGTGGCTCAGTGGTAGAGCCCCTGTCTAGAATCCCCCAGTGAGGGGCTGGGGTGTGGTTCAGGGGTAGAGCCCCTGCCTAGAATCCCCCAGTGAGGGGCTGGGGTGTGGCTGAGTGGTAGAGCCCCTGCCTAGAATCCCCCAGTGAGGGGCTGGGTGTGGCTCAGTGATAAGAGCCTCTGCCTAGAATCCCCAGTGAGGGGCTGGGGGGTGGCTCAGGGGTAGAGCCCCTGCCTAGAATCCCCCAGTGAGGTAGAGCACTTGTCAGAACATACAAGGCCCTGGGTTCCATCCTAGCATGTTCCAGAAAAGAATATAGAAATCTTGTCAGAGTCTGGGGTCAAATGTCTGAAGTCGGAATCAAGTGACTTAAGATTTTCCGCTTGGAAATGGGGAAGCCCAGAATCACGAGGTCAAAGCCGGGAATGGAGCGGGGGTAGACACTCACACTGCCGCCCGGCACTCCAGTGCGATCCCACAGGAGCGTGAGCTCGCTATGCCCGGGGCCTGCAGAGCCGTTGAGCTGGCCGCAGATCTCCACCGCATACTTGTGGCCTCTCCCGGGCACTGGGAAGAGGCGTTCAGAGCCAGGGCGCTGCAGGCGCCGCGTCTCCTTCTCCTGCTGGGCCACCCAGCGCCCCACCTCCTCCTGCAGTGGGTGAGCAGCACAGAGACCCTCAGAACTCTCCGCTCTCCGTTAGACTCCCAGCCCTGCCCCGAGGAAGGGGCCTCGGGGTCCTTGGACTTTGGGAAGCTGGCACCCTCCCCATGACGCACCTCCACAGGGAAATCTCACTTGTCACTCAAGCGCTCTCACCCTCCCCAGAACCCCCAGATTCTGCTCACAGCTGAAAGCCCCTCAGCACCCTGTTCCTCTAAGGGCAGCTCCATGTCCAAATGTTCCCCGCTGTCCCCAGAACCCTGACACAACACAGATGCCCGAATCACACCCTTGCCCATATTTACCAAAAATCACTCACCATGTTCTCAGTGTCAGGGCCTCTGGCCATCCGGGCCAAGACATGAAGGCGCTGGGCCCGAGCCCACACGGCCACATCGTCAGCGCCGGGGCCGCCTGGCCCTCCGGGCAGCAGCGGGTGGATGAACCCGCGGTAGACCAGGGACACGTCTGTTTCCGGGCTGGGGGTCAGGGTGATCGTGGTACTCCGGACAATGGACACCTGGACCATCAGAACGGGATGTGTGTGTAAGCCCCGTCTGCTTGTGCAGGGACTGTCCCTCAGTACCCACACCCCTCAGGCCACACCAGGAGCAGGGGAGACAGGCTGGCCAAACCACCTTCGCCAAATGAGATTGAGAGAGGAGCCCGAGTTACGGCAGCCTGCCCGCCATCCCTCCAGGGACTCAGACAACGTAAGCAGCTTCCACCTTGGCCCCAGCCCAACCTCATCTTCTGGTCAAAACTCCAAAGGCTGAGGAGCCAGCAAGACGCCTCAGGAGCAAAGCTGCCTGCCATGCCCACCTGGAGGTTCACCCCAGACCTACACAAAAGGTAAATTCTGAGCCAGGCAGGGGTGGCCACGCCTTTAATCCCAGCGCTCGGAGGCGGAGGCAGGCTGAGTTCTAGGACACACAGAGAAACCCTGTCTCTAAAAAACAAAAGCAAAATAACAAAAAAAAAATCCTAAGTTCTGAGCTGAGCCCTAGAACCTACACAAACTAGAAGACAGTCATCTCCAAAGCTGCCCTCTGACCCGGTGTGACAGCACACAGCCTTAACACCAGCACTGGGAGGAGGAAGTGGGCAGTTAGCTGTCAGTGCAAAGACAACCCGGGCCACACTGGGAGTTCTGGGAGTTTCAGAGCACCAGGGCTACCCAAGGAGAGCCTGTCTCCAAGAAAAACAAGAAAGCGTCTCTTAAGCTTGATGGCTGGGCTCTTCGGCATCTGTCCCCAGCTCCCCGCCTTCCCAGAAGGCCAGGCCTGACACTCCCAGTGACGACATACCACAAGATTTGCTCGCTTGCGAGGGTGCGAGTCTGTACACAGCGGAACGGAACAGCCCAAGTGTTCATTGCTTGGGACTATTTACCTAACTTACAGGACCTGTGCTTGTTGGCCCACACCTGGAAACCCAGCGTGTGGGAGGTTTAGGCAGGACTGAGGCCAGCCTGGCCTACACAGCCAGACCCTACCCCCAGGATAAGTGAACACACAGCAGCACAGCCTTTACATGTAAATGGGGTGTTATGCAGCTGGGAAGGGCAAGCTGGCACCAGAGGCTTGTAACTTGGGGACTCAGGATGTGGACGAAGGTGGGTCAGGGATCTGAGGGCAGAATCAAAGCCTGCCTACGTTCTGAGGGAGGATCACCTGAACCTGAGCTACCAGGGCCGGCCTGGCCAATACATCAAGACTGTCTCAGCAACAGCAGCAACCAACACTGAGGGAGGGTACTTCCTCCGATCTGTCCCGGGAAAGCACATATTCAGAAGCAGACTAAGCGTGGTGTGCCAGCACTCAGGAGGCAGAGGCAGAGGGATGCCACGAGTTCCAGGGCAGCCTGCTTTGCTGTGGAGGTAGTGACTGTCAGGTGGACAGGACTCGAATCTCTCAGAGACAAACCTGTGAGCTGCGTGGACAGAGGTGGAGGCACCTACTGAAGATGTGCAAGACAGCTCGGTTAAGAAACCACGAAGGCAAGCCACGTGCCAGGATTCCCCTATTCCCCTTCCCTGGCCACCTCATACCGTGGCCACCTCCCACGCCTTCTCCACCATGGCCAAGCGTCGTTCTCAGCTCTGTGTTTTGTTTTGAGTCAGTCTCACTGCAGCACAGGCCGATTCGGCTTTGTGTTTTGTTTCTGAGTCTCACTGCAGTATGGGCTGACCTGGATTTCAAGTCTCCTCTTGTGCAGGAGAGACGGCTCAGAGGTTAGAGCACTGGCTGCTCCTCCAGGGGTCCCAAGTTCAATTCTCAGCAACACAGCAGCTCAGAGCCATCTACAGTAAGATCTGGTGCCCTCTTCTGGTGTGCAGGCACACACACAGGTAGAATGTTATATAAATAATAAATAAATAAATCTTTAAATATATATATATTTTCCTCTCTGGCCTTAGCCTCCCACGTGCCAGGATCATAGATACGCGCTACCCCATAGAGCTTGAAATCCATTTCCAAGTGAAGCTATAGCGAAAGCAAGCCCTGAAGTGAAAGAATCGGGTGCAGAGCCTGACTGCATGACCCCGTTCACCTCAAATGACCTCAGCCAGCAAATCCCCGGCCAAGGGTCCAGGGGGGAAGTGACCCGGAGCAATTTGTAAATAAACCTACGGTTGATGTGGGAGTGACAAAAACATTGCTCTACAATCTTTTTTGTTTTGTTAGTTTGATTTCTTTGAGACAAGGTTTCTCTGTATTGCTCTGGGTGTCTCCTGTAGACCAGGCTGGCCTCAAACTCACAGAGACCCACCTGCCTCTGACTGCCAGGGGCTGGGGTTACAGGCATGTGCCATCATGACCATCTTGTTCTATAGTCTTTTTTTTTTTTTTTTTTTTTTATGTACTATGTTACCTGTGATAAATTTTAGGTGTTATTTCACTCAAATTTTTAAAAACTCTTAGCTGGGAATGGTGGTACACACATTTAATCCCAGCATTCAGGAGGCAGATGCAGGCAGATCTCTGTGAGTTCAAGGCCAGCCTGGTCTACAAAGCAAGTCCAGGACAACCAGGGCCACACAGAGAAACCCTGTCTCAGAAAATAAAAACAAACAAACAAAAATCATGTAGCAACTCACAGCACAGGATTTCTGTTCACCTGCAGGGCAGGCCAGGGAGAATGGCCAGGGCAAGGTCCGCCTGGAATACAGTGCCCTCCAGGCAAGCCTGGGAGACCTTGAGCCAGGGTTGTCTCCAAATGAGAAGTTAAAGAAATAAAGTCTGTGCGTCTAAGCCGGCAGCTGACCTGTCTGGAGACTGGGGACAGAGCTCGAGCGAGGGCATAGCGGAATCTTCAGCACGCACCAAGGCCTGCCCCCCTCCCGAGAACTGTGTCCCAAAGGCTCATCTGAGAAGGGCGTCCTCCGTCCCCAGGCCCACGGCCCACCTTGTCAGGCTGAGAGGCGTTGGGTGGCTGCTGGAAGGTCAGCAGGTGCAGGCCAGGCAGGAAGCTCTGGGTGACGCAGGCCTCCAGGGAGGTGACAAAGACAGGCGCCGGCCCCCACCAGCCCACGGTGCCGGAGATCTGCTCCCCTCGGCAGCGGGCCTGCTCTGGAGGACAGAATGTGGGCGCTGAGGCTCAGTGAGGGTGCTCTGCGCCCCTCCCCCTCAGCTGCTGACACTCACCAGGCCGAGGAAGGCAGCTCTCATTGTGCACACACCACCCTAGGGCGCCGGGTCCCCGGGGCGGGGCTGCGGGGCTACTGAAGGCCAGGCACGCCTGGCAGTCGCTCAGCAGGCGGCCGAGGCCCAGGCAGCTGGCCGCTGGACACTGAAAGGACAGTACAGTCGATGGCCACTGCGCTCGGGGGCTCGGGGACTTGGGGGCAGGGCTGGTCTAGCGGCTCAGGGACTCAGGAGGGAGGAGAGGCACAGGCTGGGGCTGGAGGCCGTCAGGAGGCAGGAATGAGGGTCTCAGAGGGCTGGCCACTTCTCAGGGAGTTAAAGCAGGCCTCTGTGCTAGCGCATGGAGGGCCCACGGCAGTCACTCACGGCTCCTGAGGGGGTCCCGGGAGGGGGTGCAGCCTGGCAGGCCCCCTGACACCAGCTACATTCCGGGTCTCGGGAGCAGACACTGTGGTCCGTGTACATGGAGCAATAGTCCAGGTGGTACTGCAGACACGGGACACGACACTTAACTCCAGTCACTCAGCCCAAGACCCCGCACAGCTGCGCGTCCACCCACGTCACTGCGGGGCACCCCACTCTTCCCGCATCTCTCACAGGGCCTCTGCCCACTCCACCTCCCTCGCCTCCCCCCATGGGCCCCCCTCCCTGTCACCCCGTGCTCACATCCAGGGCCGGTGCCTGAAACACGAAGGGTGGCACCTTGTAGGCCATGAGGTCCCCGCGAGGCCGGCCGCTGTACCCCCCGGCCACCAGCAGGACGCTGCCGCCAAGAACAGCCGCCACGTGGGAGTAGCGACCTCGCGGAGGCGCTGCCCGGCCTAGAACACAGTCCAGCGTCAGACACCCGCGGCGGCCCTGGCCCCCGCTGGCCTGCCTGGCTGCACTTGTTTATTTTCTTGCTTCTCTCAGAGGCCCACTGCCCTTGCTCAAATCACCTCAAACAGAGCATGGTCTCTGCCACGGACTCTAAGCGGGAGTCTCCATTTCTTTCCCCGTAAACAGAGCCAGCCCCAAACTGTGGACCTAGAACCAAGAGCCCAAGGCTGCCTAGGCCCCACCTGCTGTCCAGCCGCAGCTCTACCCCGGTGGCGACAGGTACAGCGCTGCCCCCTCTGGTGCTGCGGGCCTCAGCTCAGGTCCACAGGCTTGACTTCAAGACAGGGCCCGATTCCCACAGTTCCAGGGAGGGAGACTCTCCTCCCTCTGGAAACGGTAGTTTTATTTTGCTCTGGTTTCTGGGTTGTTTCACAGTTCTCTTTTCAATTCTTTGTTTCTGAGACAGGCTCTCAAGCTGTAGCCCTGGGCTGGTCTCAAATTCAGCCTCCTGAAGGATGGGGTCAGAGATCCCTCCACGAATGTGAACTGAGTGGAAGTAATCCAACAGCTATGGCTGACATCTACAAAAGGCCAGCAAGAGGCTAGCGAGGTCATCATACAGAGGAGCAGGCCACCATGCCTGACAGCCTGAGTCTGACCCGGGACCCTTTGGTGGAAGGAAAGCTGCCTCCCGCAGGCTGCCAGGCCCTCCACAGGCACTCTGGCACGTGTGAATAAGCACGCAGAATAAAACCAACACAAAACGACAAAACACAGAGGAAGAGAAGGGAGCTAGGCCCGGAGCTGGAGAGAAATGGCCAAGGCCATCATCACCACACACCGAGATCCAGCCCAGTCCCATGCTTTTGCCAAAAAAGAACCAAGAAATCCCCCTTCCTGATTATAAAAAGTGAACCGTCACTTCCCTGACTTTTTACCCTTATACTTTGTAAGTACATGGGTCTTAGCCCAAGAAACCAGAAGTCTATATGTATGTATGCGCACACGTTATGTACCTCTGCAATGCTAGAGATATAATCCAAGGCCTTGCTGATGCTAGACCAGTGCTACCCCTGACTCACACCCCAACCCTTCACTGGGGATTCTAGGCAGCGGCTCTACCACTGAGCCACACCCCAGCCACTCACTGGGGGATTCTAGGCAGGGGCTCTACCACTGAGCCACACCCCAGCCCCTCACTAGGGGGTTCTAAGCAGGGGCTCTACCACTGAGCACACCCCAGCCCCTCACTGGGGGAGTCTAGACAGGGGCTCTACCACTGAGCCATGCCCCAGCCCCTCACTGGGGGATTCTAGGCAGGGGCTCTACCACTGAGCCACACCCCAGCCCCTCACTGGGGGATTCTAGGCAGGGGCTCCACCACTGAGCCACACCCCAGCCCCTCACTGGGGGATTCTAGGCAGGGGCTCTACCACTGAGCCACACCCCAGCCCCTCACTGGGGGATTCTAGGCAGGGGCTCCACCACTGAGCCACACCCCAGCCCCTCACTGGGGGATTCTAGGCAGGGGCTCCACCACTGAGCCACACCCCAGCCCCTCACTGGGGGATTCTAGGCAGGGGCTCCACCACTGAGCCACACCCAGCCCCTCACTGCGGGGTTCTAGGCAGGGGCTCTACCACTGAGCCACACCCCAGCCCCTCACTGGGGGATTCTAGGCAGGGGCTCTACCACTGAGCCATGCTCCCATCCTGTGTTTGGATTATGAGACAAAGTCATACCATGTAGTCCTGTCTAGCTTCAGACTATGTCCTATTTGCATCTACCAAGTCCTAGGAATACAGTGTGTACCATCATGCCTGTCAAAAATTTGTATTTTTCTAACTGACTTTGCTATGCGTGTGGTGTGTGGTGCACACACCCATGTGTGCACATGAGGAGGCTAAAGCACGATGCTCTCCATCTTCCCTTTAGAGACAGGACCTTTCACTGAACCCGAAGCTCCCTGTTTCAGTGATCATGGCCAGCGAGCAAGCTCCACCTTTCTCTGACAATCAGCACTGAGTTACACACCTGTGTGGCTATGTCTGACACTTACATAGGCACTTGGATTTGAACTGTTTACCCACTGAGTCATCTTTACAGCCTAGAAAAAAATCAGTTTTGTTTGTCTGTTTGTTTGTTTTTTTGAGACAGGGTTTCTCTGTGTAGCTTTGGCTGTCTTGGACTCACTCTGTAGCCCAGGCTGGCCTCACACTCAGAGCTCCACCTGCCTCTGCCTCCTGAGTGCTGGGACTACAGGCATGGGCCACCACTGCCCAGGAAAATCGCCTTTTTTTTAAAGAGCAGCCCTGAAGGAAGATAATGTGCTGGACTGTTCGCCCCGCGTTTTCTGCTTCACCATCAGCGCCACGCCGTGGAGCTGCACGAGCATCAGCAGACCCTCCCCGCGGGCGAGGAGCAGAAGGCGGTTTTGATCAGACGCCTGCTTGAAGCCAGATGCCCTGGTTCTACCTGCCGCCCACTATGACCCTAGAACCAAGAAGCAGCTCAGTGCAGGTGGCTGCAGACTCCCAGCGAGAACTGAGGTCTGGGAAGACGGCTCCACGGGTCAACGCCAGAACTGTCCCGTGGCAGCACAGCCATGATCCCAGGCTGCGGAGGCAGAGCTGGGGGAAGCCTGGGCCACCCTGGCCAACCAGACTAACCTAGCTGGTGAGACCAGGCCATGAGCGACCCTGACGCTCAAGGACTGTGGAAGGCCGGCAGTAGCAGAGGAGACTGCCGCCGGCTCCCACATGTGCCCACTGCGCATGCGCAGAGACAGAATCAAGGTTCAGGCCCCTGTCTCCGCTTCCTGGCCACAGACCCTGCCCTCGACTAGGCTTGGCCCCAGAGGCCATTCCGGCAGGACGCTGTGCCCGTCAGGGTCAGGACTGAGGCACCCCGGCTGAAATTCAGAGCCACCCAAAAGCCCTCAGGGCAACAGAGACTCACCCTCAGGGGTTCCTGGTGGGGCAAGCTCCGCCCCTGACACCCACTGGTGGCACCCAAGGTGGTAGAAGAAGATGCCATCTTCATAGCACTTTTCCTCCTGGTAATGGGTGTGCACATTGCCCCCTGGGAAAAGAAGCCGCCCAGGCTGTGTCTCAGCTCCGGCACTCAGGCAGGCCTCAGAGAAGGGGAGGTCCCGGCTTGGTGTCAGCTCGGGTGCGCTCAGGCCCCTGGCGGGCAGGCACGATCAGGGCAACTGCTCACCATAGACCACCATGTAGTTTCCCAGAACACTGGCCGTGTGGAAGGCTCGCTCCCGGGGACCCTGGAGCCCATCCCGGCCCTTGAGCGTGGTCCACACGCGCCGATCCACGTGGAAGAGCTCGGTGGAGTTCACCCGCACGGAAAACCTACAGGAAAGGGCCAGGCCAGGGCTCAGACCAGGACGGGCTTCCTTCCCACCCCAGGCCTCACCCAGGACCGAGACCGGCCGTGACCTCATCTGTATCCCATCCTGACTAGACATTTGGGATGGGCAGACCCGGTCTGATACCTTGCGTAATCGCACAAGAGCTGGAGGCGGTGAATGAGTGGAAGTGTGTGGGGAAGCCCGGTCAGAGCCTGAGTAAGGAGTGTAGAGGAGGGCAAGAGAGTGAGTGAGAGAAGATAAAGGGAGCGAGGACCTCTAAAGACTCAGTCCCAGAAGGTCGGGCTGGGGGGGCTCAGGCTGCTCACCGCGCAGTGGAAGGCCGGTGCCCACCGTGGACCAGCAGGGTACGGGAGGGGGCGTGGAACACCATGGAGTGGCCAGTGGCAGCTGGGGGCCGTCCACCCGCCGGGATCACCTGCTCCCAGTAGCCCCTGCTGCTGCGGTCCAGGCGGAAGCGGAAAAGGCCGGAGGAAAAAAGGTCACGCTGTGTGCGACCGCCAGACACGTACAGCCAGGTGTCGTCCACCAGAGCGGCGGCGTGGCCTGCCAGGCCCGGCGGCCCGGAGGAACTGGGGGCAGGCGGGGCCAGGAGCTCCCAGTGGCCTCCGCCCAGGGGGCTGAAGGCCCACACATCGTTGGTGAGCGAGCCGTTGGCCAGCTCCCCCCCCATCAGCACCAGGGAGCCGGCCCAGGCCACGGCCACGTGGGAGTGACGGGCAGCCTGCAGGAGGAGACAGAAACGGCAACCCATGGAGAGGGCCAGAGCACAGGCATGCAAAGTCAGACAGACAGCCATCAGAGGGGAGGAAGACCAGCCAAGGGAGGCGGGAGGGACCTGGAGACCCAGGACTTGAGAAACAAAGACCGAAGCAGGAGGATCAGGAGTTCAAGGCTAGCCTGGGCCACATGGTGAATCTGAGACCAGACTAGACTAGACTAGACAGGAGTCCCTGCTTCAGGCAAACAGACAAAAAAGCCAAGCCAGAACAAAAGAAGGGGGGAGGAGGGGGAGGCCGGGCCCAGTGGCGTGCACTTCTAATCTAATGCTTGGGAGGCTGAGACAGGAAGACCGCCATGACTTCAAGGCCACCGGGCTGCAGCCTGAGATCCACAATAACCTAAGCCCTTAACCCAAACAAAAGAAAAAAGGAGGGAGGGAAGGAAGGACGGACGGATGGACAGACATGAAAATAAAAACAGAGATGGCAACACAGAGAGAGTGAGAAGACAGGAAGACAGAAATTAAAGTGAGCAAAAGGAACAACCCCACATGAACGGAGACCAAGACAGAACAAGATGGCAAGAAATGAGAGAAAAAAAGACGGACTGAAAGAGAGGCACAAACGGAGTACAGATGTCTACAGTCCAGCAAGAAAGGAGCAGGAGAACCAGGAGTTCAAGGCCACCCTGTCTGTCTTGAGAGCCCGTCTCAACAAATGGGAGGGAGGGAGGGAGGGGAGCGGAGGAAGCAGGAGGCTGGCCGAGGGAAGGAGAAAGAGGAAGGAGACAGAGGAGTGGAAAACTGGGAAGAGGAAGGGAAGACACTAGCACACAGACAGCAGGGAACCGCAGGCGTCCAGATGTGGTTGTCCGGCTGGGGCGGCAGGGTTATGGAGTGGGAGGTGGGCGGCCCAGCCAGCGTGGAGGGTCCATACCGGAGCAGGACTCAGGTCCCAGGACTCCCAGGTGTTGGTGGAGAAGTTGTACAGGACAAGGTCACCAAGGGCCTTGTTGAGGTCCTGGCCTGCAGGTGAGGTGAATGCTCTCAAACCCCGGCCCTGGCTGACAGGCCTCCAGACCCTTCAGACCCACCCTCTCGCCATCCACCTACCTCCAAAGACAGCCAGCAGCCCTGGCGGGGCCAGGAAGGCGCCGGCGGCCCCGATGCGGGCAGAGAAGGCGGGGTCCCCGGCGCTCACGGCGTGCCACCAGCCGGCCCCCTGGTTCTCCCACAGGTGCAGGTCACAGGCTCGGCCCAGGAAGCCGGGCTCGCAGCGGCATGGTCCCAGGGGCTGGGAGGAAGGGGGAAGAGGCGGGGAGAGAAAAAAGACAGATGTGGGCCAGGAAAGCAGGGAAAGGTGGGACAGAGCAGACAGACCCACAGAAAGAACAAGGACAGACAGAAGAGGGCCCGTAAGTGAGGTCCACGTTCCACCCAGGCTGGATGAGCTCAGATCTGGGAGGTCATGGCAAGGAGGGTCCCACGCTGGGGGTGCAGAGCTGAGGTGTAAAGTCAGGGTGAAAGCACAGAAGTCAGGGCAGGAGCCAGGTGTGCTAGCACAGCAGCACTGGGGAGGCAGAGGCAGGAGGATCTCTGTGGGTTCGGGGTCAGCCTGGTCTACAAATCAGTCCAGGACAGCCACGGCTACACAGAGAAACCCTGTCTGGAAAAACCAGAGAGAGAGAGAGAGGCCAAGACCTTGTCTCAGAAACAGTCATGGCAGGCCAAGGCCGAGCAGAATAGCCAGGGGAGCAGGATGTGAGCCTGGAGGAGGACACGGGGCATCACCCCTCGGTGACAGGCGGCTAGCAAGGAGGACAGAGTGAGAAGTGATGCCTCACAGGGACAGGAGCAGGCGGAGGTGGGTGGTGAAGTCACAGGTGGGGGAGGGTCGGTCTCAGCCAGCTGTGGTAGGGTGTCTTAGCCAGCTGCGGCAGGTGGGTCACACGGGGTCAGGGACGCCGGGCGCGGCTCACCGAGATGCAGGTGCCGTGGCTGCCACAGTAGGCTGAGCACTCCTGCAGGCCGCAGTCTGGCCCTCCCCAGCCCGGCTCACAGACGCACACGCCCGGGGACTTGCACTGCCCGTGGTTCCGGCAGCCTCCCGGACACAGGGAGAAGCGGAAGGACGCGTTAAAGCCCAGCAGGTTGTAGTTGGCATCGCTGAAGAGGTGGAGCAGCATCTACAAGGCAAGAGGGCGGGCAGTGGGCAGGCTGCCGGCGGGCGGTGCACCGCCGGGGGCCTCGCACCCACGAGATGAAAATGACCTTAAACTTCCGGCCCTCCTGCCTCCACTTCCCCAGGAGGGCATTGCCAGTGTGCACCACCACACCTGTTTATGGGGTGCTGGGGAGCGAACCCAGGACTTTGTGAGTGCCGGGCAAATGCTCTACCACCGAGCCACGTCCCCAGCCCACACCCCCTCCCTTTGTCTGCTGTGGGCACGAGGAAGCTCCTGTGTGTCGCTGTTCCTGTGTGTCCCTTCATGGGGCAGGGTTTCCATGTGGGCCGGGCTGGTGTCAGGAGAAGAGGGGGACCTGGGAGCAGGCGGCCCACCCGGTGGCACTGACCTTGCCTGAGGAAGCCTCGATGGGCGGGGGCCGGGTGCTCCCGCTCAGACTGGCGAGCAGGGGGCCCTGGGGCGAGTCACCGTCATACACAAACAGGTAGTCGTAGGTGCACTCGGTGTCCAGGAAGAGGAAGTCCAGCAGGATTCGGTGCTGAGGGCTCGGGGCTGGGAAGGGAGCGCAGGGGTCCACGTGAACCTTCTCAGAGGACCCACGCTTCCCCCCCACATCAGCACACCTGGGACAGAGAGGACGGGAACTCGAGGAACCGGCATGCAGCTCTGCTCCTGAGCAGAAACTCAGGCCAGGCCCCTCTCAGCAGCCCCTGCACAGCATCCGGGACACCAGGCCAGGCCCTAGGCGGCATGTCACAGGACAAGCCCCTGTCCTCCCCAGGACAATGACCTCTTCTCGGAGCATGCAGGCCCCAGCCCAGCAGCCGCTCCTGTCTGCGCAGTCTGGTGTACACTCACACAGAACAGCTGCTGCCCTCTCTGGACCGGTCTCACACGGAAGACACAGTCTAATGATACTGTGCCAGAGCCAACACCTTTGTTTTTTCTCCTTTCCTTTTCTTTTCTTTTCTTTTGGTTTAAAAAGAGAGGGGCTCATTGTCCTCGAACTCAAAGATCCACCTGCCTGTGCCTCCTGAGTGCTGCGATTATATGTGTGTGCCAGCACTGGGCAGGAGCCAAGATCTTTAGACCAAAATTGTGGATACAGCTCAGTGGTAGAGCCCCTGCCTAGAATCCCCCAGTGAGGGGCTGGGGTGTGGCTCATGGGTAGAGCCCCTGTCTAGAATCCCCCAGTGAGGGGCTGGGGTGTGGCTCAGTTGTAAAGTGATTGCCTAGCATGCCCAAGGTTCTGGGTTTCAGCTCTTCAGAGAGAGAGCAGTGAAGAGAAAAAGGGGTTGTTTCACCACTGAAATGTGCTAATAGATTTCAGCAGTAGCTCTGTATGCAACTGGAAACTGTGTAATGTAATCTGAAACTGAACTATGTTTTTAGTGGGAGGCTGGTTTGTGTGGGTGCACGTTTGCACCCATGTGTGTGATGCAGGTTTGCATGTTGAAGTTTCTTGCAAAAGGCAGAAATCAGAAGGAAGAGGGCCTGGAGAGATGGCCCAGAGGTTAGAGGTCAGAGGTTAGGCTGCTCTTCCAGAGGTCCTGGGTTCAATTCCCAGCACCCACACGGTGGCTCCCAAGCATCTATAGTGAGGTCTGGCGGTGTGGCCACCTCCTCTGGTGTGGCATTGTACACATAACAAATAACTGTGTTTTAAAAAGAAGAGAAGTGAGGCTGTCGGATCACACCTCTCATCCACGCTGAGGAGGAGAAAGCAGGAGGAAGAGAGGTTCAAGGGACACCGGTGCACCTTGTTATTTTTATTTTCAGAGTCAGGGTTTCTCTGTGTGTCTGTCTGTCTGTCTGGCCCTGGCTGTCCTGGAACTCACTCCATAGACCAGGCTGGCCTTGAACTCTGCCTGCCTCCTCCTCCCGAGCACTGGGAAGTTTGCAAAGTGCTGGGACTGTGGCTTAGCGGAGAGCACCTGCCTGTGCAGGGAGGGCGGCTCAGGCAGGTGACTGGTTCCAGCACCAACAAGGACCAAGGAGCTGGACGGCACCAGCTCCTCAGGGGAGCGTCAGCGGGGAACCAGAGGTGAGACCGGCTGGCAGAGGCTTGCCCAGAGTGCGCCAGGCCTGGCCCCAAGCACACACCAGGCGTAGCCGCCCACACCTGCACTGCAGTGCGCACAGGAGGTGCAGCAGGAGGGTGCTGTCTCCCAGCATGTCCGTCTCAGGCCTGCACAACTGCGGGACCAGCCCATCTCCAAAACAGACAGCCCTGGGGGACGGCGGCGCGCTCCTCCTCGGAACTACCCAGCCTGCCTGGATTTTATGGGTCTCATGAGCCTTCACTGCCTTGTCTGTAAAATGGGAACTGCTTTCCCTACCCGCCAAGGCTAGTGTGAACACTCAACAAGGTGACTACAATTTGCTAGCCCAGAGGCTTGGCCAGCACGGCCTGCCGCTGTCCTTGCCTCCACAGCCTGAGGCCTTGGCCAGCATGGTCTCTAGGTTCATCTAACTTGACCCTTGGGCCTGGCCTCCTCTGCTAAAAAGCTCCTGGCCTTCCCAGCCCAGGAGAAAAGGCAGCCGCTGACCTGCTGTGTGGAACTGCCCTCTCTGCCCTGTCTCTGCCACCAGCGCGGCAGATTTCTGAAGGGCATCCAGAATCCTGCTCCACAGGGAGCCAGGCCTCTGCACAAGCCTCCTCCAGGAAGCCTGCCCTGATGGTCGAGGTTGGGTTGAGCCTCTCTGAGACTCACATCGCAGCATGCTTTTCAGTCCTCTGTGCCAAGACTGCCTGCGGCCAGGGCTACTCTCCTGCAGTGTAGGAGCCCAGGACACGGGACCTGGGCACAATTTTTTCACAAGGACCGCCTTGGCATAATGCCTGGTGCTGAGCAAGAGCTGAGTAGTTGCTGGATGAGGGAACGGAGAGACACACAGAAGCACAGTGACTGGTCAGCAGGGACAGGAGGTCCAAGGCCACCCTGGGCCATAGCCAGAGCTAGCCCATAGGCAGAAACAAAACAAAAAGGCACAAGTCATATAAACAGCCATATGAATACATGCAGGTTGTGTTTGTACTGAGCAACATACATTTAGATACATATGTGTATTAACAAGCTTTAAAAGGGAAGCATACATTTGGGAGCATATGGGAGAGTCTGGGGGAAGAAAGGGGAGCAGGGAAATGATGTAATTATATTGTCATCTCAAAAAATAAAAGAAGTTTTAAAAAGTTTGGGCTGAAGAGATGGCTCGCCAACTTAAAAAACATGTGACTTGTAGACAAGCCAGGTTCGATTCCCGGCACCCACACAGGGCTTACAACCCTCAGCTGCAGGGATCTGACACCTCTTCCTACCTCGGGCACCAGGCACACACGTCACACATACATACATGTAGGCAAACACACATACAATTCTAAATTAAAAAAACAAACACACACAGAGCCGGCTGTGCCGAGGCACCCCCGAAGTTCCGATATTTGGGACAGAATCAGAAGGGTCATCCTTGGTATGTTCTGGACCAGCCTGGGGTATGTGAGAATCAAAAAACAAACAAACAAACAAACAAACAAAAAAGACCAAAACCTAAGAAGAAGGCGGGGACAAAGAGGAGGAAAGACAGATGAATAGACAGACGGAGAAGCTGACCACTGCCTCGGGCTTTCACACTACAGATACCTGACCAGAGCTGGTGGCCAGACCATACAGATCCACCTCACGGTTTGGAGAAGGCGCAAGAACCATTCAGCATAACCAAGAACCCAGATCTCCCAGAATCTCACCGGCCTTCACCCTGCTCCGTTCAGCCCGAGAACAAGCGCGTTTGTCAGGAGCCTGTAGGAGGCAGGCTCACCGTCAGCCCGCCTCCCAGAGCTCAGGGTTTCCGGGGTCTACCCCGCACCATTCCCGAAGGAAATGTGACCCCAAGCCCCACCTCCCGCGCTGCTCTGGGGGAAGCAGGTGGGAAGCCTGGGACCAGGGCACACACAGTCACGGTAGGGGGCCGGAGGCACACCCAGCGGCAGGCTGAGGGCTGAGGCAGGCCAGCCTGGGCCACAGACAATAACAAAAGCCACCAACCCACTTAGACCCTTGGGTTATTTTGAAACAGGGTCTACCATATAGCCCAGGCTAGCCTCTAACTTTGGTCCCTTTTAAGTACTCAGATTACAAGCTTGTACCAACACTTTATTTTTTATTTTTGTTCTGTTTTTTTGAGACAGGGTTTCTCTGTGTGGCCTTGGCTGTCCTGGACTCGCCTTACGATCAGCGGGGAGCGGCCATGCCGGCTGCACTACCACTCTTCGCTGAGACTGGTGGCTTCTTAGAGGTGACATGTGCCTCGCACACCCACATTCAACCGGCCTGCTCCCATCTCACTGGAGGAAACCAGACCTGTCTCCCTGCAGGGCTCCCACATCAGCCTCTGCCCACTCGGGACTCAGTTTCCACACCCAGGCTCTGGCAGACAACAATGCCTGCTCTACACCATTCGGTGGCCGAACTGCCAGCGTGACACTCGGGGACCAGCTCCGGCTCCTCACCTCCCTCTCCTGCACAGACATCCGAGACAAACCTAGCCACCGGCGCTAAGACACACCAGCCTCCCTCACGCTGCACAGCGGCCACTCACCTCTGCAGCCCTGTGAACGCCTCTAAGGCTCCGGTGGCTGTCCTTCTGTCCCTCCCCTAGGCCTACTCCCCACCTCTGCCTCAGCCCCGGGTTCAAGCCCAAGCAGCATACAAAGCATGGTGCACACCTGTAACCCCAGAACGAGGGAGGTAGAGGCAGGAGGATGAGGAGTTCAGGGCCAGCCTCAACTACACAGCCATCTACTTCAAGCCACTGGGATACCTAAGATTCTGTCTTAAAAAAAAAAAAATCCTGCAGGCTGGAGATGGCTCAAAGGCTAAAACAAAAAACAAAAAGAATTTTTTTTCAATCTGTAGCCCAGGCTGGCCTTAACCTCCCAAGCCTCCCCCTCCTGCCTCGGGCACCAGTCAGCGTCTATCTGACTAGAGTACCTTCTTATCTGTTTCAGCATACTAGATTTCCGCAGACACTTGCTCAAAAGCATCTCCACTCCTGTTCCCTCCCATCCATGGCCCTGTGTCAGCGCCCTGAGGCAGATGTCTTCCCTAGGCTTCCCTGCGCCCTGAAAGCCCATAAGAACGGGACTGCCTTTGCACAGGCTGCTCCTTCTTTCTAGAATGTTCTTCCTCTCAATTCCTGGCTGATACCCATAGACGCCTTGGTCTCAGCTCTAACATCTCTTCCAGAATGCTTCTCTGCTCTCCTCACTCCTCTGGTATGTCACTGTTAGGATATGACATACTGTAAGGACTGCTTCAAAGATGGTCCCTGGCCTTCTGCTATGTCACGGTGGCATATGTAATTTCTGGCACATGAATGACTGAGACATCGGTTTTATTGAAGTATTTAAACACCACAACAACCCTAACAGCATTCATTGGACATTTACTACAGGAGATGGCTATTCTGGGTTGTCAACCTGACCCCAGCTGGGACTAAGACCCAGATACCTGGACATTTACTACAGGAGATGGCTATTCTGACCCCAGCTGGGACTAAGACCCAGATACCTGGACATTTACTACAGGAGATGGCTATTCTGACCCCAGCTGGGACTAAGACCCAGATACCGGGACATTTACTACAGGAGATGGCTATTCTGACCCCAGCTGGGACTAAGACCCAGATACCTGGACATTTACTACAGGAGATGGCTATTCTGACCCCAGCTGGGACTAAGACCCAGATACCGGGACATTTACTACAGGAGATGGCTATTCTGACCCCAGTTGGGACTAAGACCCAGATACCTGGGCACGCCTGTGCGGAATTATCTTTCCTTAGCCAAATCATTTAAAGTGGAAAGACTCACTTACAATCCAGATCTCCTTTTTTCTTTTTCTTTCTTTCTTTCTTTTTTTTTTTTTTTTTTTTTTTTGAGACAAGGTTTCTCTGTGTAGCCCTGGCTGTCCCCGAACTCCCTCTGTAGACCAGGCTGACCTCAAACTCTGCCTGCCTCTGCCTCTGCCTCTGCCTCCACACTGCTGGGATTAAAAGTGTGCCCCACCACCACCTGGCCGGATCTCTTGAGAAGGGAAGATCCATCTTTAATCTGGGCCGGACCGTCTGCTGGTGGTGTACAGAAAACGCACGAAAGAAGAAACCCTGCTCCCTTTGCCTGCCTGCTGTCACTTTCACTAGCAGGTCCGTTCCTTCACTGGCATTAGAACCGACTTCTTTGTTACTCCGGCATATACTGGATTTCCGGACCTTCTGCAGGTAGACAGCCATTGCTGGGTTAGCTGGGCCACAGCCTGTAAACCATTCTAATCTATAAGGCTTCATTCTCTAAGTTCTGTCTCTCTAGAGAACCCAGACTAATACACTATGCCAGGCATCACGCGTGTCTGTTTATTTTTACCTGATGCCTTTCTTTTTAACTAAGGGAAGTACTACAGTTATGTCCATTTGGAGTAAAGGAACCAGCCTTCCAAATTCATCAGTCCAAAAATCACACACCTCGTATGAAACAGAGCCTAGATCCTAAACCAGGCGAGTGAACGCAGAGGCCAAGGTCCGTCATCCTAGACGAAAACCCGTCACGGACACTCCTAGTTTGTAACTGTCAGTCTGACTCTCCAAACATTCCCTCTCGTTGCTCTCATTAGGGCCCGGGCTGGCTGCAACCCGGGATGCTCGGCACACGTCCTGGAACGCAGCCGGGCTCTGGGAATGTGCTGTGTTGAATGAACGCACGGATGAATGAACTGGCGACCGAGTGAGTGACCCGCGCGGCCTCACTCACCCTCGATAAGCCACTCGCAGTTGCCATTGACGCTGTAGTTGCCCGCACCGTCCGTCACGAAGCCTGGCGCCTCCCGCAGCACCTGCCGCTGCCCCTTGCAGTCACCCGCCAGGACCCTGAGCGACCAGGGCCCCAGCACTGCCAAGGCCAGCGCCAGGGCCGCGGCCAGAGCCCCGCCCAAGGCCATCACCGCCGCCGGCACCGAGCCTCAGAGAGCGGGGGGCCGTGGAGACCGGAGGGGACCCTCGATGGCAGACGCAACCTTCACAGGCGCGGCATGGCCCCGCAGTCCCGGCCAGGGAGAGGGCCGCGGGGGGCGGGCCCTGCGGACGCGGGGAAGGCCCCGGAGACGGGGTCCTTGTGCAGGGGGCCGCCCGCTAGGGCCCGTAGGGGTCCCCGATGGACACGAGCCCCCATAGGGGGAGAGGCGACCCCGCAAACCGCGTCCGGCTGTGGCACTCGGGCCGCCGCAGGGCCAAACCGGCCATAGAGACGGCGCCCGCGGCCCAGCGCTCCACGGCCCAGCGGGGCCCTCCGCGGGGGGAGCCGGCCCGGGGACGCCTGGGGAGCGCCCTCGAGGGGGCGGAGCCTGCGCGCAGGGAGCGGAGGCCTCGGGCCGCCGAGGCTGAGCCGCCCGCGCCGCCCTCCTGAGCCCGACGGGCTGGACCACCGAGAGCGGGGACTCCCGGGCCAGAGCGGCCCGAGGAAGCCCCGCGGGGCGGGCGGGAGCCGCGCAGCTGCGCGGGCGGACGGGCCGGGAGGAGGCGAGAGGCGGCGGGCCAGAGCGGCGCTGGGAGGACCGCGGCGCGCGGCCCCGCCCCTTCCCAGGACGACTTCCGGGAGCCCCTCCCACCCGCCCGAGCGCTTCCGGCCGCCGCCGCTGGAGGGCGCCTGCGCCGCTCGCCGGGCGCCCACACCCGAGATGCCCTCCCGGATGCACGCGCGGAGCCCCCCCCCCGGGCTTCGAAGGTTCCTAAGTGCCGTCAGGGCGTGAACGAAGCCGGAAGCCTGGTCGGGCGGCCCAGACGCGCGCCCTCGCGGGGACCCGTGTTCGAGGCCTCGCGCCGGCGGAGGCGCAGGCCCAGCAGCGCCCCCGTCCGGCGCCGCACGCCGACACACACGCACGCCGCAGACACGCGGCCTCGCTCTGTTGTTATTGTTATTTAATTAAACCGGGCTGTGGATAAAAACTCGACGAATCCTCTTTATTTTGGCAAGAAGAGAAGTCGTCTCCTGCCGGGAGCCGCGGAGAGGGCCCCGGCGTGCGGGCGGGGGCGGGCGGAGCGCGGGTCCGAGGTCCCGCGCGGTGGCTCGGGGGTCGCGGGGTCCTGGAGGGTCACGGGGAGGGTCCCGGCGTGGTCGCGGCGGTCCCGGAGTCCGGCGGGGGTCAGCGGTCTCGGCGGGGGCCGAGGGGGCGGAGGTCGCGGAACAGCGGGAGCCCGGAGTCCGGAGCCGTTCGGGGCGGGGGCTGAGGGAGGGGACGCGGACAGCGGCTCCCGCGGGGCCGTTTGGCACGGGGTGGGGGGGCGCGGGGCGGGGCGGGGGGGCGGCCGGGCCGGGGCGGGCGCTCAGAGCGGGGCCGCGGGGCCCCCGGCCGTGTGCATGCTGAAGTACTCGGTGAAGCCGGCGTGCGGCGCCGCCGTCTGCGGCACGAGCGGCTGGTAGCCCGGCGTCGGGCCGGCCCGGCCGGGGGGCGCCGCGGGAGCGGGCGGGGAGGCTGCGCCCGGCTCGGCCGTGGTCACCACGCGGCCCCGAGGGGCGGCCGCCGTCTCCTCCGCCTGCTTCCCGGCCTGGGGTGGGGGGTCAGGGTCAGAGGCCGCCCGGAGCCCTGGGGGGAGCAGATGCGGCCCCGAAGGCCCGTCCCCCGCCCCCTGGAGGACCCCCTCCCCGGGCGGGCGCCGCGTCAGTCGGGGCAGGGGCGGGCGGCCGCGCGCCTGGGCAGCGGGGCCAGGTACTCCAGGGGCGGCGTCGGGGCGCGCGGGGCGAACTCGGGCGGCGGCGGCGGCGGCGGGGGCACGGCGCGGGGGGCCCGCGGGGGCGTGCGCAGCAGCGCCAGGACCCAGGCGGGCAGCGCGGGCGCGGGCGGCGCGGGGGCGCGGAAGGCCGGGGGCGGGCTGGGGCGGGGCGCGGGCGGCGGCGGGGCGGGGAGCGGGGTCAGGTACTCCAGGGGCGGCGCCAGCAGCTCTTCGGGCGCCGGGGCTGCGGAGCTTACGGAGGAGGTGGGCGGGGGGATGGAGAAGAGCTCCGTGAAGTTGGGCACCGAGTCGCTGATGAACGTCACGTTTCCGTAGACGTGCTGCGGGAAGGCCTTGTCCGCGGCTTGGCTCCCTCCGGGCCCGGGGACCCCCGCGGAGGCGATCTGCGAGGTACGCACGTGGTACGGGAAGTTCTTGTTGGCCGCCGACGGTCGGGTCATGATCTGAAGGGGAAGTCAGGCGCGGGTTAGAGAGGCAGTGTCCAGGCCCCCGGACGGTCCCCTCCACTTGACCCACTCAGACTGCCTGAGACACAGGAGTGGAAGGTCTCCGTGCACTCTGACCTTTCCCCTGTGCACCTAGTTCCTGTGCTGGGCGTTTCCTCCATCACAATCCTGACTACAGGGTCATAACTGGTTGGTTGAGGGCAGTGTCCTGTGCTGGGCAGGATGATGGCCGCCAGCCGCATGTGGCTTAAACTGATCAAAATTAAGTGTAAGGTTGTTTCTCAGCAACTTGCCGCAGAGAAAGAAGACTGGACATTGCTTCACTGCTCTTTTGTGTTTGTGTTGGTTTTGAGAGGGTCTCATATAGTACAAGCTGGTCTCAAACTCCACTGCATAGATAAGGATGCCCTTGAAGTCCTGACCCCCCCCCCCCCCAAACCTCCTGATTCCTCCCTCCACCTTCCCGGTGCCAGAGTACGGATGTTCAGCGCCGTCCAGCCTGTGTGTATAAACACAGAAGGTGTTTAGAATGTCAGCTCCTTAAAGGCAGGAACTTGACTCTTCTTTTGGGACAGGGTATGTAGCATCCTCCTGCCTCAGCCACCAAGTGCTTGAATTAACAAGTATTTACCTCCAGAGTTAGCTCAGAACTTGACTTTTTTGTTTGGGGCTTCTCTGTGTACCCTGGCTGACCTGGAACTCTAGCCTCGGACTCAGATCCACCGGATTAAAGGCATGAGCCTCCACCACGCCCGGGCTAGAACCTGACTTTTCTATTCCCTGTTAAACCCCAAGCTGAACCTAGAGCAGTGCCTGGCTGTGAGCAGACAGTGGTGAAGGTTTTCCAGAACGCTGGTGGGGAGTCTAGATCCCGCTGTGTTCCGCACTCCAGACGCTCAGAGCCACCTCCCAGGGGTCCTGGGTGAGCAGTGGGGAGCCGGCGGAAGGGGAGGTAACAGGCGGGAACTTGTCTGCACGCCCCTGGCGCGGTCCCTCACTCTGGGATCTGGGGCAGCTAACTAAACAACCTGAGCCTCGCCACCCAAACAGGATTGCAGCGCCTATCTGGAAAGATGAGAGGGTGGAAATGAGACGCGCCGGTGCCGAGCCTCTGTGAGGTGGGTGCTCTGTTTCTTCTCTTCCTGTCCCTTCTGACTTCCTGCTGAGCTCATGACATAGCAGCCAAGGAAGATGAGCAGATCTACGCTTACGCTGAGTCCTAAGGCAGGGATGGCAGAGCAGTCCCTTCCCCAGGGCGGGCGGCAGGCCCCAGGGTTAGGGTTAAAAGCCTCCGTGGTGCTTATTTCTTTGTTCTTTTCTTTGAGGCAAGGTCTCATGTGGCCCAGAAAGACCTCAAAAACTCTATTTTTCTGTCTGATTTTTTTCTGCTGTGTTTCTGTGGACGACTTGAACTCCTGATCCTCCTGCTTCCGCCTGCCCAGTTCTAAGGTCACAGGCATGTGCTAGCGCATCAAATTTATCTACCTCTTTTTGTGCACCGTCCCCTATGTGAGCCCTGACTATCTGCCAAGGAGAATAGGATTCTAAGCCTCTGTTCTGCCACCCAAGGCCATGGGATCCTGGTGATTCATCTCCCTTTTCAGGGCCTCAGCTTTCTACTCTCTGTATAGTATGGACAATGACTCCTGGACTGTCTGGCAATTGAGCAAGAAAGCCAGGAAAAAAAAAGTATGACTATGGCTGGAGCCTGGTGTGCTGGTGAGTCCCAGAACTTGGGAGGCCAAGATAGGAGGTTTGCTGTGATATCAAGGGCAGTCCAGGGCTATACAGCAAGATTTGTCTCAAGAAGGGGATGGCGACAGGCAGTGGGGGCCTTTAATCCCAGCACTCAGGAGGCAGAGGCAGGCGGACCTCTGACTTTGAGGCCAGCCTGGTCTACAGAGTGACTCCTAGGACAGCCAGGGCTACACAGAGAAACCCTGTCCTGAAAAACCAAAAGGGGGGGGGGGGCGCAGCGGGGGTTGGGGAGGACGAATAGGAGAAATGGAGGTAAGAAGCGGGCTGGGTGGAGACAGGTGCCCAGGGGACAGCCGGTGGCTTAACACTAAGCCGGGTGTGCCGGAGCACATCCTAATCCCAGATACAGCCCAAAAGGCCGAGGCAGGAGGACTGTAGGAGAGCTGAGCCTGATCTGAGCGACACAGTGACGCTGTCTCTAAAGGAAAGATTCTAACTGGGTGTTGTGACAGCCTTGATCCCAGCACTCAGCAGGCAGAGGAGACCTAGGCCAGCCTGGTGTACGTGGGAAGTTTCAGGTCGCCCAGGGCTACGCAGCTCCTATCTCAAAAATGCACCAGTAAATGTGTATGAGAACTGTCACCCGGAAGAGGGTGTGAGTGATGCCAGCTAAAAACAAAACTAACAGGTAAGGCTGAGAGCTTCCTGGTGCCCAGGTCTGGTGTAAACATTCAGATCCATGCTCCCGGAGCCCTGACCTGTCCCACCTGCTGCTTGAACAAAGAAGGGGGAAAGGAGGGACAGGGTGGGGTGGGAGGACAGCCAAGGGCTGTGGGGTGGTGCTGGTGCAAACAGTCGAGTGGAGACCCGGGCCGGGGCAAAGAGAGGCCAGGAGACAAGCTAAGAGAAGTGACAGCGAAGGCGGGCTCTGGGGACAGGGCAGAGTACCCGGCAGGCTTTGAGATGTGCCCTCCGGGAGATGGGGCCCAAACGTGGGCCCCCAGTCAGCACACGGGAGACTGAGTGGGACGGCACGAGTCGGAAGCCAGGCTAGACTGCCAGCAAGCCCATTCCAAAAAATAAGGACGGAGTGATGGACAGTCCCGGCTCTGAGCCCCACCCACCGCCACAGCCGCCTCACCAGGAACACGCCGTGGGCGTACAGGTGCACTCCCAGCTGGATGCCGTTGACGATCTTCTCCCGAGCCCACTTCGGGATCCCGAAATTGGCGATCAGAGCCGTGACGGGAACAGCGAAGAACCTGCGGGAGGTCAGGGCAGACAGCTGCCGCCACTCTCCACCCTGTCCCAGGCCCCCACCTCCCCGCCATCACTCACGGCCGACCCCATGGCGGATGAGTGCCCATGGTGGCCTTTGAAAGCCAGGTGTGGAAACTGTCCAGGAACCCAAGGGCCTGGGAAATTCCAGTGGGCAGACGAGGCTGAGTCTGACCCCACCCTGGCCACTGACAGGGCCCCAGCAGGCACCCCCCATAATAGTTAAGGGCCTGGCTGCATGTTTCCAGACGTGTGTGTGTGAATTCCAAACGTGAAACGTGTGTGAATTCATGTAACTCTCACACTGAGTCTGGGGAATGCAATATGGTTTCCATTTCCAATAACAGACGTGGAAGCAAAGGGCTTGTCGGAGAGCCGCTGATTTGGAAGCTTTGGAGCTGGGACCTTCACCCAGGCACCCTGGCTTGGACTCTGCCTGTTTCACATGAATATTGCTGAACAATTTTAACTGAGGTTTTGGTCTTTTGTTTTCATCACTATGCCTCCACCTCCCAAATACTGACATGTCTGGCTATTAACTGAGCTTTTATTGAATACTAGCTGTGACAGACACTAAACCTTCATACATTATCATTTTGCTTTGTTTTTCTCTGGACAGGTTTTCTCTGTATAGGCCTCGCTGTTCTGGAATGTGGCCTCCGCCTCCTGAGTGCTGGGGTAAAGGCCTGTGCCACCACACCTGGCCTCAAAGGCCGTCCTGGAAACAGCCCTGTCCTGTGAAGCACCGTGACAGTCTATAAATACTTCACAGAAGTTTGGTTTGATTTTCAAGACAGTCTCGTGTAGCTCAGGCTGGCCTTCAACTCCTGATCCTCCTGCCTCTGCCTCCCGAATACTCTGATTACAGGCAGGAGCCACCATGCCCAACTCAGTGACTTTTTATTGTTTCTTTGGGTTTTGCTGTGGTTGTTTAGAGCTGTTATCTGACTATGTAGCCAAGGCTGGCTCCTAACTTGTATCCTCAAGAATTAGCCTCCCAAATTCTGGGACTATGAAAGACTTTTTTGGTTTGGTTTGGTTTGGTTTGGTTTTGGTTTTTGAGACAGGGTTTCTCTGTGTAACCCTGGCTGTCATGGACTCGATTCATAGACCAGGCTGGCCTCGAACTCACAAAGATCTGCCTGCCACCCCCCCCCCCCCAGTGCTGGGAGTAAAGGTGTGTTCTACCACACCAGGCTGAGTTTTGTCCCCTCCCTTCCCCCCCACCATGAAACGGTGGGAAGTATTTATTTTCCTGGATCATAAAGCCAGGAAGTGGCAGGCCTGTCTTGAAAGCTCATTTTCCTTCCTGGGAACGTCCTAGGTTGTGGGGTGAGGCAGGTTGGGGCCCGGCGTGTCTCACCAGAGGGTGTAGGCAGCAAAGAAGGGCACGTAGAAGGGCTGCTTCTCGGGGAAGTGGCGGAGGGACACCAGCACAGCGTAGCAGAACCACACGTAGGCCGCGACCTGCAGCCCGATCAGCCCATAGCCCGCCGGGGACTCGTACGTGTACAGGACCTGGCCCGGGTCAAAGAACTGGACCCACAGAGGCCTCATAGCCCTGGCCTCTGACCTGGGCCCAGCCCTGGGACAGGCCCGGCCAGAGTAGGTAAGCTAGGGACGGGGCCGGCAGTGTAGTAAGCAGCCCTCGGCGGCTGCCCTGTGCCCGCCGGGACTGAGTGCTCCAGCTCACACCCCGGGTGACCTGGTCCAGCCACACCGACACCCTGAAGGAGGCGCTACCACCTCCCACGCAGGTGACGGAAAGCCTCCAAAGAGCCCTGGTGGTGGCTAAGATCCCCCTAACTTCACAGGGGGAACCACCCAGAGCAGGCAGGCGTGGGAGTGACAGGCCAGGAAGTGGGGAGCCTTAGCAGAACCAGGTTTCTGCCACTTTGACATGGAGCTTAAATGTGAGAGACAGGAGGAGGGTGGGCTGAAGGACGGCTGGGGAGGCAGAGGCTGGGGGAAGGGTGTTGGGGGGGCAGAAGAAGCCTGGGCTACTCACTTCTGCCTCGTAGATGAGCAGCACCACGTGCGTGAGGGTGTACAGGGTCATGTACACAGACAGCTTCACGGAGCCCGAGTGGCTGATGCGGCCCCTGGCAAGCCGGCCGGAGGGGAGACAGCAGGGTGGGTGCCGTCAGGGCGAGGGGGCGGCCGCACCCCACCTCCACCTCCCTGCCCTGTCCCCTCCTCCCCACCCCGTGAGCCGCCCCTGCCCGGGCACCGTGTCACCGTGAATCCCTTCCCCAGAAGGATGAGCGTGAGCAGGAAGATGAGGAAGCTGGAGGAGAAGAGCAGCTTGGCTGGGAAGGGAAAAAAGGTAGCTCAGGCCTAGGCTCAGGGTGACAGCCCTGCCGAGGCTTCGGCCCTCATGGCTCCGCCGCGTCCTCACCCAGGATTTTCACGCTGGCGTTGCCAACGCCATCCGTGGCATATTGGCCCCAGTAGATGCAGAAAAACAGGAGGCTCAGGACTGAAGGAAAGATGAAGACCAGCGTTGGGACGTCGCTGTCCTCTGGAACTGACCCAAACAAACGTCTGGCCCTCGGCCACCATCAGAAGTCCAGAAATTGTAGGTACAAGCCACTAGGAAACGGCCTCAGCCTCCCCAACCCCCAGGAGCCGTCAGGCCGGATTACAGCCTTCCTTCCCTTTCCTCAGACCTAGGAGTGTAGACGGACATTGTCCTCCCAGGGGTCTGGACCCCAAGTCCCTCTTCAGAGACCCCAAAACCTCACCCTCCACTCCTGCCGCGGCCATGAACATTTTATACGTTGTGTGGAGTAATTGTCGGCCTTTCAGCAAATCTAAGAAGGAAACCAGGAAACGCTGTGCCCAGGCTGGGGGTGGGGGCTTTCCCACTCCTAACCCTCCCGTCACGGGTTCTACTCACAACCAAAGTAACAGGAGAGGACAAAGATGAGGGTGAAGATGAGGAGAAAGGTCACGTCTGTCTCCAGGATCCCTGGGATCAACGGAAGGGGTGGGAGAAGGCCTTCTGAGTGGGTATCTCTGCCTGCTCCAGGGCCCGGCCCCGCCTGGTCCTCCAGGATCTACTCACCAAACTCGTCAGCTGAGAAGTGCCGCGTCCAGAAGGACTTGCCGTTGGTGAGAACCATCTCGTACTCCAGCTGCAGCCCCTCTCCCTGTGGGGAGTGGGGGGCCTAAGGGGAGCTCTGGGAAGGTAGGGGAGGGCGGCAGGAAGGGGAGGGACGGCAGCCCGGCGGCTGGCCAGCGCCTTACCCCACACTTGCTGAGCGCGATATACCACCATCGCTCCCGCACGGAGCGGAAGCTGCGGCCACTGGAGCAGCTGAGGTAGCGGGTCCCATCCTCCAACACCACCTGGGGAGGAGCCGGAGGCTGAAGCCTGGTCTCAGGGCGGCAGGCCCTGCGCCTCTACCTGAGCGCTGCGCCCACCTGACAGCCTGACCAGGCGTACTGCGTGGTGAGGTTGATGACCTGGTTGTTCTCCGGCCTGATCACCGACTCCTTGGCCAAGCAGTCCTAGGGCAGGGACACGGTCACCCTGAGAGTGGCTGTGGCCTCCTGCCCCTCCGAGCCACCCCACACACCGAAAGCCCTCACCTTGTCCCTTGCCTTGTACACAGCTGGCCACTGGGACGGGTCGTCGAAATAGAGGAGGATGTTCTGACAGCACTTGGCCTAGAGACCCAGAGATTCCGGCTGGGGTGTTTACGGAAGTGGGGCAGCGTTTGCCTTGGAGGGCCGAGGTGGCGTCCAGCTCCAGCTAGGCGAGCGGCCAGGGACACTCACCTCGGGGTACCGGAATCGGAAGTCCAGTCGGCCATAATCCGAGAGGAAGCAGAATCTCGTCAGGAACACCCAGTCCTGGCGACAGGACCCAGTGAGCCGAGGGCCCGGGACTCCGACCCTACCCTTAGGCCCTCAACTTTTCTTGCCTCCGGAGCCTCTCGGCTTCCCAGCCACAGGCGGCCAAGTCCCCTCCAGAATTCTCTCCGGGGCCTTCCGCTGTGTGTCCCAACTCCTGCTGCCCCGGTTTTCTCCCTCAATGTCCCCCAAGCTTCCCTCCCTCCTCCTCTCCCAGACACACTGAGCGCGACCGTGGCTGGCCGGGCGCACAGCCCCACGCCATCTGTCCTGGACTGTTGCTCAGCTGCATTCCCCGGCCACACGCGCGCCGCACGCCCCAGCCCCGGGTGGTCCCGCCAACCGCGCCATCCTGGGAGTCCGCGGCGGCCAGGCGACCTCCGCTCCGCGGCTGGAGGGGAGCTGTCCCTTCAGCACCAGCGAGCGCGGCCGCGTCCCCGGGCTCCGGCTCTCCCTCCGCCCCGCCCCGGCCCGGCTGACCCCCACGCCGCGGCCTCCGCCCGCCCGGCCCCCGCCTCCGGCCCGGTGGGGGCGCAGGGGGCGGGGCGCGCCTCCCGCCTGGTCCCGCAGCCCGGGAGCGCGGGCAGGGCTGGGCGCGCTCACCTCCTTGGAGCTGAGGTTGCCCCGCACGTACTTGGCGCGGGCGCGGGGGGACAGGGGCAGCAGCAGCAGCAGCAGCGGCGGCAGCAGACGGCGCAGCGCGGACGCCCGCGGGGGCTCCATCGCTCCCGCTCCGGCCTCGGCTCGGCGCCGGCTCCCGCTCCGGCCCGGTGACGGCGGCGAGAGCGCGCGGGCCGGCCGGCGCGCGCCCCCGATTAAAGGGGCCGCGGGCCGCAGCGGTCTCCGCCCCCTGCTCCGGGACGGACCCGGTGGGCTCCCGCCCGAGCGAGGGCCGCCCTCCCCGCTCTCCTGTCAGCTCGCCCTGCTCCTGCACGGGATGCGCGCGCTCGCGGACACACAGGGAGAGACTCTGTCCTGGTGACACACACACACACACACACACACACACACGGTGAAGCAGCCAGCAGAACCGTCCTTCCCGCTGCTTGCCCAGCCTAGGCTGTGAGCCCCAGCTGCTTCATAGGCGTGAGGTAGGTGCTAAGGAGCTAGCGCTCCTGCCGCTGCTAGGCTATCGGTGCCCAGGGGGCAGCGGAGAGCCCGGGAAGGCCTTCCGGCACCAAGGTCCGGCTTGATTTCCCTGCTCTGGCTCCAACGTTCCCGGCTTCCTCTTTCTCCCTCCACTGCAGAAACTCGCTGCTGCTCAAAATGCCATTTGAAAAGCTTTCTGGTCAGACACGGTGGCACACACACACCTTTAACCCCTGCACTTACGGGTGGGAGTGGGGACGGAGGCAGAAGTTCTGAGTTCTTGGCCAGTGTGGTCTATGCATTGACTTCCAGGCCAGCCAGAGCACACAGTGAGAATGTTTTAAAAACAACAAATAAAAGCAAAAAACAACAAAAAAACCCTTCTGGGGCTGGAGATGGCTTAGAGGTTAGGAACACCAGCTGTTCTTCCAAAGGTCACGAGTTCAACTCCCACAGCCACTTCGTGGCTCACAACCATCTATAATGAGATCTGGTGCCCTCTTCTGGCACGCAGGCACACATGCAAGCAGAACACTGTATAAATAAATAAATAATCTTAAAAAAAACAACAAAAAACCTTTCTGGTTGGGGACGGAGCCCAGTGGTACTGTTGGCCTAACATGTGGAAGATCCTGAATTACTTTCCCAACATGGCAAATAAATAAATTCCTGGTGTGAGACATGGAACAAGCAAACAGCACTTGGGAGACAAGACAGGTGAACTGCCTCAAATTCTAAGGCAGTCTGCCAGCCTGGTCTCCACTAAACTTTCAGGTCAGCCAGGGCTACCACAGGTGTACAGTCTCCAAAACAAACAGCAACCAAAACCGTGCAAACTGAGAAGGCAAAATAAGCCCATGGAAAACCTTTGAAGTCTTACCATGTGACCAGCTGTTAACAAGACAGATGATTACATCTTTGTGTGTATTAGAGAGTTATGCTGTGTTTTGTTGGGGTTTAATGAGCTCATGCAGTCCAGGCTCAAACAAAGGATAACTGTAAACTGTTGATCCTTGTCTCCACCACCCCACACACTGCTGCTCCTTAGGCTCCAGGAAGGTAACAGGTGATATACGCCTATCTTAGCCTTAGAAGTCAGAGCTAAAGAAAGCTGTCCCCACTTGGGAGGCAGAGGCAGGAGGATCTCTGAATTCAAAGCCAGCCTGATCTACAGAACAAGTTCTAGGACAGCCAGGGCTACACAGAGAAACCCTGTCTCAAAAACAACAACAAAGAATTTTTTAAAGGAGGAGGAAGAGGAGGAAAGAGAGAAAAGAAAAAAGAGAGGAAGAAAGAAAGAAAAAACAAAGAGGAAGAAAGAAAGAAAGAGAGAGAGAGAGAGAGAGAGAGGGAGAACAAAGGCCAGGAGGTGGTGGCATACACCTTTAAGCCCAGCACTTGGGAGGTAGAGAAGGACGATTTCTGAGTTCTAAGCCACTCGAACTTGCTCCTCTACAGAGCAAGTTCCAAGCCAACCAAGACTACAGAGAGAAACTGTGCCCCACCCCCAAAAAAAAGATATTTTTAAAAATAAAGCTGTAGCCAGGAGTGGTGGCACATGCCTTTGATCCCAGCACTCAGGAGGGAGAGACAGGTGGATCTCTTTGAGTTCTTGTCTAGAATCCAGGACAGCCAAGGCTAGTCAGAGAAACCCTGTCTCAAAAAAAAAGAAAAACAAAGATGCTCTCCTGAGACAGCCACTCACTGAAAATCAAGAGGACCAAGAAGATGTTTTATTGAGGTAACTGTGAGCGTAGGCTTCTGCCCGCCAGGCCTAACCTACAGTCTCCTCAGTACAGTCTCATTGGGGGGAAGGACCAGGCCTCTGGACTGCTCTGAGTGACCACCCAGGAGAGGCTGGGGAGTGGAGCAGGAGGGTTCGGGCTCCAGTCCAAGGCAGATGTTCGGGGCAACAAGGGTGACGGTGGCTGAGGTAGGGACTGAGGTGGGCAGATATCCCAGGGCTGGGGAGCGGGTGGGGTGGCTATGAGCCAGATGCTTTTCAGCATATCAAAAGCTGTTGGGGGACCCCACGCTGCTCCAGATGGTGAAGACGTGGAGGACAGGAAGGGCAGCTGGCGATCGGCAGGCGGCACCTGGCTGTCCCTGTGTGCAGGGGTGCTGCTGCACACCTGAGGTACGGCAAAGTCATGCCCCTTCGTCGCCTGTAGAGTCCTTGGCCTCTCTTCCCTTGGAGCGTGCTCAGGACCGCTGCTACAAGGCACCGTCCTCTGTCTCTCTGGGACCCTCGGCTTGGTCTCTGGCATGGAGGACAAAACATGGGGATCTTATCTGAACCACAGCAGAGAAGGGAAAGGGTGGGATGGCAGGTAGGAGCACTCACCAGGCAAGGGTGGCTGGCAGCCGTGGAGCACCAGGGCAAGATCAGGCATACAGCCATGGCAGCCTTGTAAGGTCCTCAGGATGGTGTCTCTGGCCTCCTGCACTAGGCTCCTCCTGGGAAAGGCCTGAGGCAGGATCAGCTGGCACTGCAGCTCCTCCAGCAGCTGCCCCAACACGGGAAGCACTGGGGAATTTGGGGGGCCTGGGCCTGAGCCTCCTGGAACCTGGTTCTCCTTATCTCTTGACTGGAGCGCCGGCTCTTGGGTTCTGCCTGAGCTGCAGCAGGACGTGGTGGGCAGCAGAGGACTACATGATTCCAAGGAGCCACTGTTAAGCAGCCGGGCCACATCCAGGGATTTCACCTCATGGTTGAAGAGGCCCCGGTGCTCCCGGCTCAGCCTGCCTTGAGTGATGACGACAAGCTTGGAGGCTGCAGAGGCCACAGGGTCCTGGAGGGGCACACATGGATCCCGGCTGGACGTGGGGCCATCCTGACGCATTGACTGCCGGTGGCTGCTCAACAGGGCCTTGTTTCGCTCCCGCCTAGTCTTGCGACGGCGAATACGCCCAGGTTTCTCAAGCTGCTGGAAAGGCTGAGGGAGGGGTCCACGGGGGTCCATAGTGTCCTAGAAGACATGAGTGGTCAGCAGATGTAAGTAAAGCAGGGACAGCCGCTAAGGGAGAATCGATGGCCAGGCAAAGGGGATGAAAGACGTGGGGACAGAGCCATCCGAAAAGGCCTGGCCACAGGAGTCCAAAATGATAGTTAAGAGTTAATAGGAAAAGATGTCAGGAAATGGAGACAAGGAAACAGAGAATAAGAACAGGGAAAAATTGTTTAAAATTGATAGCCAGGCCTAGTGGTGCAGGTCTGTAATCCCATCTGCTCAGGAACACTGCAGCGGAATCAAAAGTTCAAGCAAGGCCCACCTGGACCACAGAGTGAATTCCAACCTAGGTGCCTGTGAGACCCTCTATAAAAATAACATTCTTTAAAGAGTCTGTGTCTCGGGGGCTAAGAACCTCCCTCAGCAGGCCAGTAGAGATAGCTCGGGAGTTAAGAGCACTGGCTGCTCTTCCAGGGGACACAGGTTCAATTCCCAGCACCCACATGGTAGCCCAAAACTGTCTATAAGTAAGACACCAACACACATGAAATAAAAAGACTTAAAGGAAAAAAAGAGCAGTTAAGAGCACTAACAGGAGCACTCATTGCTCTCAAAGGACCAAGCTCATTGCCCAGACCCATGTCAGAGGAGTGGCACAGCCCAACTCTAGCTCCGGGGGATCTGGTGTCTTCTTCTGGCTTTTGTGGGCATCTGTACTCACAATCCACATACTCCCACACAGACTCAGAGAGAGAGAGTTAAAATAAACCTTAAAAAGAAAAACGTCTGGATCTTGCACGTATGAAAAAAGCCGGGGACACAGCCCAGTGACAGAGTGCCTGTGTAGCCACTGCACGGGAGCTGTGCGCCCATGCTCAGTGGCCAGTGTACGTATGCTTTCATACATACACTAAAACAAAGAGATGGAAGATGGACCAGGCAGAGGGGCACTTCCCTTTACCCATCCTCCTTCGGGGGACTGACTTCAGACTCTCAGCTTAGACTACACCTTCAGACAGTGTCTCAAAAAGAACAAAACAACAAAAAATGGCAGCTGGGAACACGATCCGGAGCAACTGGAGAGCTCGGGGAGACCAGGAAGAGATTTGGGACAGACGGGAAGTTGCGGGCTGGGGAGGCCCGGGGAGACACAGGAAGCGGAAACGGTCAAGGAGGGCAAGAGGCGCGCACATGGTGGCGGAGGTCCGCGATCCCCAACGTGGGAGGCGGCGGCGCGCTCAGAAGCGCACGGTCGTCTTCGATCCCCGGGTTGCGGCCGGCCTGCTCTTTAAAACCTAAAAGCAAGACGCGAGGCCGGAGGGCGGGCGCCCGCGGGGGCCGCAGGCCGGCTTCCGGTGGGACATGACCCCCGGGGGCCTTCGGGAGGCCGCCGCGGAGCGGGGCGTCGAGGCCCCGGGGCCGCCGAGGAGGCGGCCGAGGCGGTGGGGCCCGTGGGGGAGGGGTGCCTCACCCTCTTCGCGCTTAACGGGCCCCGCCCGGGCTCCACGTGGCTGTGCAGAGCGATGGCTCCCTTCCTCCAGAGAGCCGGGCCTCGAAGCTGTTCGCGCTCTCCCGGGCCTCGAGCGCGTGCCGAGCCAGTAAGCACGCCACGCGCATGCGCATCCTCGCCACGCCCCCCGCTCCCACTTCCCCGGCCGAGCACGAGGCACAGACGGACAGTTACAGCCCCGCTCATTGTCTCCGCCCCTTCTCACCGGATTGGCTCCGAGCCCTCCAGGCCCGCCCCCTGCTCGATGCTGATTGGCTTAGGCTGCTGGCAGCCTGCAGGACAGGCCCGAATGGAAGGCGCTGGGCGCCGTGCTCGCTATGCTCGCGGTCCCCACTTCAGAAAACCTTAAACTTGCCCAGAGCCTCTCCGCATACAGTTCGTGGAAGGATGGACGAGCCAGCACGGCTGTGAATGAATGCTGGGGAGTTTCGGCTCTCCGCCTTGTTTCAGAATTTCCTCCACCTCCAATTTCTCCGTCTGCACGTGTCCTCTCACGCGCTCTTAGGTTTTAAGGCTTTTGTCTGGCTTGCTCTGTTGCCCAGGCCAGCCTCTGCCTCCCAGCTCAGTGTTTAGGGTTTGTTTTGTTTTGCTGTTTTTTAAAAAACACTCATATCTGAGGCTGTATTTATTATCTGTTTAATTATTATGTATATGAATTCTCTACCTGCATGTACACCTGCACGCCGGAAGAGGTGAGGTCATCAGATCCCAGGATAGACGGCTGTGAGCCACCATGTGGTTCCTGGGAATTGAACTCAGGACTCCTGGAAGAGCAGCGCTCTTAACCGCTGAGCTCGGGATAGCCTGAAACTCTGTTCTCCTGCCTTTACTTCGCAAGCGCCACAGGAGGCCCTCAGACTTTCAAGACAATCAAACTACAGCAGCATGTGCCCCTGTACAGGTGTTAATAGGACCTTTTGTGTCTTTCCTTCTCCTTCCCCAGGCTTTGGTAGCTCTCTACCCTTGCTACATACACTGCTTCTGGAGAACAGCCGTGGGTCACAAGCTCATATGGGGTTACACAACAGCGAGGGAGCGTCATGAAAGGTTTCTGAAAGTACAACAGATCAAACAGTAAACCGAAGAGGTTTGAGGCCAGCCTGGTCTGCATAGCAATTTCCAGGACAGGCAGTACTAACTACATAGACCTTGTCTCAAAAAACAAAACCAACCAAGCGAAACCAGGCCAGCTTTGGTTGGGAACATACACTGTGTGCATTTGAACCACACAGCGTCATGCTCCGCAGTGCCAACCAGCACCACCTCAAAGCTCTCGCTGTGGATTGCAGCCTTCTGACTGTACGTAAAAAGTTTCTCCCGCTGGTGGTGACACATGCCCATAATCCCAGCACTTGGGAGGCAGATGCAGGCAGATCTCTGAGTTTGAGGCCAGCCTGGTCTACAAAGCAAGTCCAGGACAGCCAGGGCTACACAGAGAAACCCTGTCTTGAAAAACTGACCAGTAAACAAGACAAAACCAAGTACACTCACTCAGCTCATTAGTTTGTAAATTGTTTTTGCTTTTAATAAATGATAAAATTATATCTGTACAAAAATTGTTTTAAAGTGAGTATATTATCAGGAAATATTAGCTTTACACACCAACTTTATACAGCTGTAAGCCCGTGGCCAGGAAAGACTTCCTCAGACTGGAGAGATAGCTCACTGGTGAGAAGACAGCTCAGTTCCCAGCACCTAGCTAGGACAACTCACACGCTCATAGTGTAACTCCAGCCACAGGAGATCCGACACCCTCTGGCCTCTGCAGTCATCGGCATTCAAGTGCACATAACCGTAATGAAGAAGGAAGTAAATCTGGGCCGGAGTGGTGGTACGCAGCTTCATTCCCGGCCCTAGGGCAGATTAGGTAACTGCGTCTGAGCAGCCTGGTCTACATAGTGAGTTCCAGGTCTGCCTATGCTGCATAGTAAGACCCCAAAACAAAACTTTCGCAGGCAACAAGGGGGCTCCAGTAGGAAAGGTTTAAGGAGCCCCCGTTCAGCATGGTAGAGGCAGGAGTATGGCGGGTTTGAAGCCCTCCTCAGCAACATGAGACCTCCAGACAGGCAAAGCCGCGGAGTCCCTGGCCTTTCGGAATCATGCCTGGACCACCACACAGGACACATTGATGCAGTCCGTCCTCCCTCAGCAGGAACTGCGCTTGCTTCCACACGGCTGTGCCAGGCCCAGATCTAGCTGAGTGGATTGAGACAGAATGTGCACACGATGAAGCTCTTCGCTATCTCAGGGTCAGCCTTACCAGAAGGAATGGACAGAGTCTCAGTCCCTACGGAGGTGGGCCGCAAGCAAACAGCCGGCCAGCAAGAGGAGACGACCCGGGGATCTGAGAAGCACTGGGGTTGGGGATTAGTCTGAGCCAGGGAAAGAAGGCACCAGACAGAAAATGGCCGTGGCTACCGATAAGGGCTTTGGAGTGGCGCTTTGTTCTTGGAGAGGAACAGAGGCCGAGGAGGCGCAAGCTGATCTGCAGGAGGAATGCCAACTTCGACCTGCAGCCAGCTCCGATTTCTGTTCTTCTGCCCCTCTCCCACATGGGTCCTGCGGTTGTGCCTCAGGTGCATAAAGGTCTGTATTGGAGATTTTTTAGCATTAAAACCCTCCTGAAGTTGCAGTGGGGCCTAGTGGCACAGGCCTTTAATCCCAACACTCTGGAGGCAGAGCTAGGCGGCTCCCTGGTGTGGACTTTTGGCTTATGTAAGCGTGGTTTTGCTAAGCTCGGGGGTTTAGCTTGTCCACGCCTGTTAAATGTCTCGTGTGGGGTGTGGTCCTTGCCAGATGGAATTAGCTGGGTCCTGAGGCCTCTGAGGGGTATAAATATGACAGCCCAGAGGAAGAAGCAGCTTCTTGAGGGCTGCTGGCTGCTGGCTCATCCTGCTGCTGCCGTTTGCTGATTTGCTGGTCGCCTGGACTTCTAGATTTCCTGAGGACTGATATTGGTGTTACCCCCCAAAGAATTCCTCGGCCCTTCCCAGTGGGAAGTAGCAGAGAGACGTCTGCCCCGTCCCCACTAACCTTCCCTCCTACCCAGTGTTGAGGTTGGAAGGGAGGTACAAGCATTTAACAACCCTAAATAAAGTAGTAGAAAGGCAAGGTTGACATATTCCTGTGAGTTCCAGGACAGCCAGAGCTACTTAGTGAGTTCCTGTCTCAAACATAGACAGACAAGCAAAGAAAACCCTAGCCCTGGGCCTGCCCTGGCGTCTCAAAACAAAATAGAAAACTTTAAGTAGGGCAGCCTCCTCAGCCACTCAGGTGTGGCCCTGGTGACCTCCAGTCTCCACCTTCATTATTTCTCTTGCTTTCTTTTTCATTTTTGGCGGCAGGGTCTCTCTGTGTAGCCTTCACTATCCTGGCACTCACTCCGTAGCCCAGGCTGGCCTCGAACTCAGAGATCCCCCTGCCCCTGGGATTGAAGGTTCGAGCTACTACGGCCCAGCTCCCCCAAAACCAGTAGGAATGGGAGCGTCCCCTCCCCGGAGCCGACGGGCGCCCCTGCGCGGCGCCGGCAGTGGGCCGGTCCACGCTCTGCCCACGTGAGTGGCCGCACGCACCCCCGGAGGTGGGCTGCTCCGGAGTGCTCCGCCCCCGAGGAAGGGCCCGCTCGTCCCGGCTCCCGGCGGCTCCCCAGGTACCCCCGCCGCCCGGTCCCGACCGGGGTCCCGCTCCCCGGCGCCGCCCCGGGCGCTGCGCGGCCGCCCGCCCGCCCTCCCCCGCGCCGGGCCGCGAGCCTCCTTCCTGGCGGTTTCCCGGCGGCGCGGAGGCGGCGCGCGGGCCCGGCCTCCGCCCTGCGCGAGCGAGCGAGCGAGCGAGCCCATCGCGCCGCAGAGGGGGGCGGTGGGCGTGGCGGGCCGCGTCCTCGGTGAGCGCTCCCGGGCTCCGCGCTCCGCAGGGCCCGCGCCGCCGAGCATGAGCGGGGAGCAGAACCCGGCCAGCAGGCCCACGCCTGTGCAGGACGTGCAGGGCGACGGGCGCTGGATGTCCCTGGTGAGTGGCCCCGGCCGGGCCTCGGGGGCGGGGACGTGTGTGGGGGGTGCTTCTGGGGTTGTCCAGCCTGAGGAAGCAGGGTGGCGCGGGGCCTGGGGCGTGCCCGCCATTGGCCCGTTCTTGCTTTCCCTGCAGCACCACCGGTTCGTGGCGGACAGCAAGGACAAGGAACCCGAGGTCGTCTTCATCGGGGACTCCTTGGTCCAGCTGATGCACCAGTGTGAGGTGAGGAGCCGCCCTGCCCTGTCATCCTTCCTCATCCGGGCGCATAACTTCACTGGCACTTGGGCCCAGCACCCAAGCCAGACGAGATAAGGGGGGACAGAATTGCCCGTGGTGGAAGGAATGTGTGTGCCCCGACTCTGCCCCGTTGGCTTTGTCTGTCTCTGAGGCTTTCCTTCTAGATTGCCTAAGGTGAGGCTTTTACTGTGTTCAAATAGAGCACAGCCCCTGTTGGGTTTACAGAGTAGTAATAAAAGCTTTACGGGAAGGGAAGGTGGATGGTGATGGTATGGCACAAAGGTCACGAAACTCTCCCGAGACAGGGCTAGCCACGGTGGTGGTTCTCACAGGAGGCTCGGCTGTACTGCTGTCAGCTCTGTGGCGGTCCCAGCACACAGACAGGGTTTTCACAGGCCGAGCCGGCCTTCTGTGGGACTTTGGTTAGAGTGAGGCAGTTATGGGTTTCCTGAAGTGGCTCCCTGCTAGGCTTTGTTCTGGGGAGAGTTGACCAGACTCCGCCCATAAAGCAAGGCTCATCCGTGGTGGACAGAGGGTGGCCGGGGCCTGCAGCGTTCCTTGGTTTCTTGCCCACAGATCTGGCGCGAGCTCTTCTCTCCTCTGCACGCACTTAACTTCGGCATCGGTGGAGACAGCACCCAGCACGTGCTCTGGCGGCTTGAGAACGGGGAGTTGGAGCACATCCGGCCCAAGGTGAGCAGGCACGGGGGTGGGCCTGGCGCTCCTGGCCAGCGCTCCTGGCCGGGTGCTCACCCGTGCTCGCTGTCCCTCTTCCCGCAGATTGTGGTGGTCTGGGTGGGCACCAACAACCACAGCCACACAGCGGAGCAGGTGACGGGAGGCATCCAGGCCATCGTGCAGCTGGTGAGCAAGCTGCAGCCGCAGGCCCGGGTGGTTGTGCTGGTGAGCGCCTGGAAGGGCGGGAAAGGGAACGTGGCCCAGTCGTGGTAGCAGGCGCCTGGAATCCTGGCACTTCCCGAGCCCAGGCAGGAATGGGCAACAGAGCAAGGCACTTTAAAAGAGCCAGGCAGTGGTGGCCGGCACCTTTGACCCCGGCACTCTCCAGAGACAACAAACGAAAGTGTGGTTACAGTGGAGGACCCCCAAGAAGTAGCTAGCGTTGGCACAGTTCTGGGCAGCTTGGCACAGTGGCTTTCCAGAAAGCGTTTGGTAGATGGTTTCCACACTTCCCCCCCCCCCCCCCCCAGTCAGTGTCTCTGTGTGGCCCTGTCTGTCCTGGAACTCTGTAGACCAGGCTGGCCTAGAAATCAGCAGAGGTCTGCCTCCCTGGCGCTGGGGTTACAGCCGTGAGCACCGCCACCGCCCAGCTGATTTCTACACTCTTTAAGGGTGAACGCGAGTGGCTGCGGTGGCACAGGGCTTTAATCCCAGCACTCCAGGGGCAGAAGCAGGCAGATCTGAGTTAGAGGCCAGCCAGAGCTCCGCGGAGACCCTGTCTCCAGACAAAGGGCAGCTGTGCCTGAAGGCGTGCTTGTGGACCAGTTACCCTGCTGCTGGGTATTTTGAGTGTTGAAACTCTCAGAGTATCCAGGAGTTCCTGGAGTAAGTTAGGCCTTATCACTTCTAGCCAAGACATTTCCACCCCTGAAAGAGACCTCTGACCCATTGGCAAAATGGTGTTTCCGAGTGATCTTGCACAGGCTGCTGACTGGAAGGTTCTCAGCAGCGGCAGCTCTTCTGCCTTCCCTGTTTTCACATCCCTCAGCTGTCGGCGCTGCGGCTTTCCTGCTAGGGTGGGCAGATCGGCTCAGGTGCCCATCTGACAATTTACTTTTGGTGTGCCTCCTTAGGGCCTGCTTCCAAGGGGCCAGCACCCCAACCCGCTGCGGGAGAAAAACCGACAGGTAAACGAGCTGGTCCGGGCAGCCTTGTCTGGCCACCCCCGAGCCCACTTCTTAGACGCAGACCCTGGCTTTGTGCACTCTGACGGCACCATAAGCCACCACGACATGTACGACTACCTCCACCTGAGCAGGCTGGGCTACACCCCCGTCTGCCGGGCCCTGCACTCCCTGCTCCTGCGGCTCCTGGCTCAGGACCAGGGCCAGGGCGCCCCTCTGCCAGAGGCCACACCCTGAGCATCCTTGTTCTCCCGACATTAAAGTCTGCTTCTGCCTCCTGTTCCGTGCTTATGGCTGGGCTCGTCTCCGTGCAGCCTTCTCTGTTTGTACCTGAGGCAGGCATTCTGGTTCTCGTAGCCAGCTGTGTTTCAGTAGTGTGGTTTGGGCAAATTCTGGGTGAAACCAGAATTGCCATCATTATCCTGTTAGGCTCGAGGTCAGTCAGTAATCGCTGGAACACCTTCAAATCCCCCAATGAGCTGTCCTCTCGGGGAGTTGACCCGGCCGATTCCGGCTGACTCCCTGAGGCTCTGGCCCAGGTTTAGATGCTGCTTCAGACCTTACACCTTCCTGGACTTTGCACAGGAGGTTAACTGCTCTCCCTTGGCAGCGGTGCTACCTAGACGACCATGTGGGGGTCAGCAGAGGTCAGTCGTTGAGGACAGCCCATAGCCCTTGGACTGGCCTCATTTGAGTAAAACGCTCTCTACCGACAGTGGTGAACTGCCTTTCTCGCAGTCCGTAAAGCTGCCGCCCGTCGCGTGGACAGAGGGGCACCACAGCTCCCAGACCATTAAGGCTGCTTCACTCACAGGGCAGGGCTGTGGGCCCGCAGCCCTGTGGCCCTGACGAGGGGGAGGGGGAGCACTGCTGGGCTGCCCCCATGCTCGCCAGGAGAGGCCTAACAGTGGCGCAGGAGGAGCGAGCCAGCCCACAGGTGTGTTAAACAGCTTTAATCTCGGTCATTGCGGCTTCTCGGCACAGTAAGAAATATTGCACATGATCAACATGTTGTTCTGGGAATGGGGACGACGTAGGGAAATCACCTTCTTAGAAAGTACAACCCAAGTTGGGAGGGCAGAGGGTGGGAGAGTGCCCCACCCCAAACTAACCTGAGTCCAGCCCCTCTGGGGAAAAGGTGGGGTGTGTGAACTCCCCACCACTCCACAGGCATCTCCCTGTGGCCAAGGCTCACACTCCCCTCCAGCCTGCAGCCCTCACAGGAGCCACTCTGTGTAAAGTACAAGTGAAAAGCTCTGAAGGGCTCACGCCTCAGTCCTGTGCGGGAGCGCAGTGGAGGGTGTCTGCCCCTGCGGCCCCCACCACGGGGCGGGAATATATACAAGGGGACAGGCCGCATTCCGTGCCCAACCGGAAAGGACGACAGGGCTTCCTGGGGAGGAGGTCACTGTCCCACTGCTGGCCCCCACTTCCTGCCATCTGCAAACTGTCCACATCCTGAGGGGGTGCTGTGGGTCCGGGATCTTCTCCAGGGCCCCTCACCTGCCCGTGGCAGCTGTGGAGGGGCCGGAGGGCGGAGGTGAGGCCTGGGGGGGCCCCTCCCAGCCAGGCTGCCCAGGCTCTGGCGGTGGAGGCAGTGGCGGAGCAGCTTGGGCAGTGCCAGAGTCCGAGCCTGGAGAGGTGGGGTCGGGACCCCCGGCGGGGCTGGGCGTGGGGACGGGAGTAGCAGCCATGCCAGCCGGGGGCGGTCCGGGGAGGGGGGCCTCAGCCCCGGGGGGCTGCTCGGTGGGAGTGGCGGCCTGCATGATCTTCTGGCGGACCTCCCGGATCTTCAGCTGCAGACACACCTTGGACGGGAAGATGTCCGCGTAGCGGGCCTGGAAGGCCGCTGTGGCCTGGGCTGGGGACGGAAGGGCGGTGAGGTGTGCGGCCGGTCCCCACGGGGGCGCTCCCCAGGTGCGAGCCGCGCTCACCTGAGGGGAAGAAGCCGTGGTCCTGGAAGAGCTGCATGACCAGGGCCCGGCGCTGGTCCAGCGTGCGCCGCAGCGACGAGTAGGGCACTTTGTCGTACTCCAGCTCCCCCAGCACGTCCTCCGCGTCGGTACCTGCCCCGGCACAGGCGGCTCAGCGAGGCCGCGGCGCCCCCGCCCCGCCAGCCCCCTCCACGGGGCCAGCCCCAGCCTCCCCGCTACCCCCACGAGCGGCACTCGTGGAAGCCCGGTCTCCTGAACGCCGGCACCTGTGCGGTCAAAGGTGAAGATGTCCCCCTCGCACTTGGCACTCTTGGGGGTGTTGGGCTCCGAGCTGCAGCTCGATCGTCTCCTCATCTTGCGCTTGGGTGAGGTGGGGTCCTCGGGCGCCGAGTCCAGGTCTAGCCAGACAAGCAGACTTGGTCTGGGCACACGCGGCCCCTGGCCCGGCCCCGCCCAGCCCGCTCGGGGGTCCAGCGCTGCCTACCGGTGGAGTTCTTCCTCTTCTTGCGGTAGGAGCCCAGGATGGCCCGGGGCGAGGTGGCCAGGGACTGCAGCGTGGGGGAAGGCAGCACCTCTTCTGGGCGAAACTCGGGCAGCTCGGCAAAGCGCTCTTCAAAGTCCACTTCCGACAGGACCCTGCTGGGGGGCCAGCAGGGTCACCTCTCCGCCCTGCCTGCTGCCGCCCTTCTCCCACCGTCTCTGGGCGCTCCGGCCGGGCCCCGCCCCTGCTCACTTGTCCACAGAGTCAAAGGTCTTCTTCAGGGGCGGGGGCCGCACCTTCATCTTCTTGCCAGAATTGGCGGCTTCCTTGCGCTCAGGTGTGTCCCCGGCCACCCTCCCACTACTGCCCTCACTGCCGCCACTGCTGCTTCCACTAGGGCCTGTGGCCGGGGCCGGGCTTGGGGGAGTGGGGGGCTCCCCACGGCTCTCCAGGCCCAGCCCAGGGACTCGCCAGTCTGAAGAGGAGCCCGGGAACTTGCTGGCCTGGGGTGGGGACGGAAAGAACACTGAGATTACGTCGTGGGGCCCTGCCCGTAATCCCAGACCTGGCACGGCCACAAGCGCCCCTGAGCCACAGAGACCCGGGCTGGGGAGGAAGTGGGGCAAGGGAGACCATAAGATGAGGAGAAACCAGAGACGAGACAAACCCTTGGCCTCTGAAGGCCAGGATACATAGAACACACACCCCAAACAAGATGAGTGGACACGGCAGACAGGCAGGAGACATCATACGGGCACGAAGGGAGACCAACCGCCAGGGGAGCCCGCAGCCAGCCAGACACTCACGGTCTCGGGGCCTTTGCCGCCAGGTCGCTCCTCAGCAGGCAGGGGAGGAGGGGGGCTGCTCCGGGCAGATGGAGGCCAGGTCTCTGGGGGAGGTGGCGGGGCTGGGGGGGTGGGCTGCCCCTCAAGCTCTGATTCTAGGGCAGCTGGCTCTCGGGCTGTGCCAGAGTCCAGAGACTGTCGGGACGGAGGTCCGGGCCGACCAGTGGAGCCCGATTCAAAAGACCCCACAGGGATGCTGGCTATGGCTGCCTTCACTTTCTGGGGGGCCTTTGGGCTGGGCCGCTGGGCCTTGGGCGCCACTAAGCTGTAGGTCATGGAGCCTGCTGGCAAGGGAAGAGAGCGTCTGCTGAGCCAGGCCTCACGGATGCCCATTCCCTGGATTCCCCAGCTTGCAGAACCCCCTGCCCTGAACTGCCCCACACCTACCTGCAGCAGTGGGGAAAGGGCTAGTTGGGGCTGGAGTGGCAGTGGCAGAGGCTGGTGGGCCCTTGGGCAGAATGGTAGCGGCGGGTGGGGTGGTGCTGGTGGCCACAGTATAGACCAGACTTGGCGGAGCTTGGGAAGGGGGGCCCAGAGGTGCTGAAGTGGGTGCAGGGCTGCCGGGGTAGAACGCTGTTATGACAGGGCCTCCAGGGGCTGTGCAGGCAGGAGGCAGCTGGGGGCTGGGCACAGGTGACACGCCCACCTGGCCAGGAGCCAGCAACGGGGCTTGGCCTGCGGGGAGGAAGACGGTGGGGGAAGCAAGTTAGGGTCTGCGCTGTCTCAACCCCGCCCAGGTCGCCGGCAGCCCCTCACCTGAGAGCAGGGGCTGCACGAAGGCGGGGCCGCTGGGCCCCAGAGACGTGAAGCCCAGGGCCACAGAGCTGGTGGGCCCGTAGGAGGTCACTGTTCCAGCCTGGCTGCAGGTAGGGCTAGTGCCCAAGGGCAGGGTGTGCCCACCCGCTGACTGCACATAGGTGATTCTGCCACAGGAGAGGAGAGGCCAGGAGTCAGCGAGACGGCTGGCCCTCCCCGACCCTGGTCTGGTCTAGAGGTAAGAAAGGGGCCTCGCTGCACTCACCTTGTGGAAGAGGGCAGCAGGACCTTCTGAGGCTGCGACGTGGGTCCCGACATCGTGGCTGGGCTCAGGGGCGGCACCAGGCCACCAGGTGCGCTCACAGGCACGGGAGTCAGCTGGATGATCTGTGGGCGCAAGCATCCACGGGCTAGGGTGAGCCCCGACCCAGCACACAGGCAGGGCTGAGGCCTGGAGCGCAGGAGACCTCAGAGGCGAGACATGCCCGGGTGGGGAGCACAGCCAGGGGAGGACCCGGACTACGAAGAGGGACAGTTGCCAACGCCGACTGCAGCGGGCTGCACAGGCCTTAGGGGAAAAGGCGAGCCTGCTTGTTCTTCTGAGTTCTAGCTAAAATGCTGTTTCCTTTTCACCTCTGGCTCACGATCCTAACCCAACTTTTAAGCAGCTCCACACTTCCTCACTGCCTTCTACTTAGCCTGCACACGTGTGCCTGTCTGTATGCGCTGTACATGTGCGTGTGGACTGTGCACAGGCGGTGCCCGAGGCCTGAAGAGGGCATCTGGGCCCGCTGCTGGAGCTCCAGACGGCTGTGCAGCTCCAGGCCGTGAGGCGGTGCTGGGAGCCCAGGTCCTTTGCAAGAACCCCAAGCCCTCTCCAGTTCCCCCCTCCCCCCCTCCCCCTCCCTGAGGCAGGGTTTTCTGTGGTGGACTGGGATCTCATCAGACTGAAAGCCTTCAACCCAGACAGAGGTCCACTTGCCATCATCTCCTGAGGGCTGGAATGGGCCAGCCACACTGTACCCAGCCCCACACTCCAGCAGCCTCTTACACACCTCCATTGCTAACCCTCACTCGAAAAGGCTTGGCTTTTCTCTCTTCCTCATCGCCCTCCTTCCCAGCAACTGCCAGGATTTACAACTTTCCTGCCTGTTGTTTTTCTTTTAAACTCTAGCAAGAAACCAAGACCAGGACCCAGAGAGAGATGGGGGCAGGGGGCAGGAAAGGCAGCCAGCGACAGGTGGGCTACGAGGATGAAGCCCGACAGTGAAGAGCCACCACCTGAGGGCCTTACCTTGCTAGGTTGCTGGGCACCGTTTTGGACAGGTACTGAGAAAGGCGAGCTGACCAGGGGCAGCGGCTGGCCAGCCCCTCCCCCTCGAACGGACACGCTAGGGGCGGCCAGGGGGACTAGCACCTTCCCAGGCAGCAGCTGGGCGGAGCCACCTGAAGGTGTGGCCTGGACAGGGGAAACTGACTGGGCTAGAAGAGGCGAGAGAGGAGCGGTCAGGAGACAGCCAGACAGGCTTGCGGCCCACACCCCTACAGAGCACGCTCCAGCCTCACCTTTAGCGGGTGGGGCCGAGGGGACGGACTGCAGGATAGGGATGCCAGCAGTGGGTGCAGTGGCAGCCAGGACCTTGCCGTTGGTGGAGGTGCCGGGAGGGAGGGTGAAGCGGAGGCTGGTGGTGGGCGGGGGGCCGCTGGGAGCCGCTGCCTTGGCCCCAGGGGCCTGTGCTGGGGCAGGTGCCACCTGCAGCTGCTGGGGCAGGGTGGGCAGGATGTACTGCACCTGGGTGATTCCCCCAGCCTTGCCTAGGGCACCTGGCTGCAGGATGCCCAGGGGCACGGGTCCATTGGGGCCACTCCCAGCACTTGCTCCTGAGCCTGCAGGGGTCGCACTGCCTGGGGCTCCCTGGGCAATGAACTGAACGGCAGGGGATGCGGGAGCCCCGTAGCCTGGGGTGCCCACCAGCAGGTTGGTGACAGTAGCGGGTGCCTTCCCCACAGCGCCCAACAGGGGTCCAGCTACCAGGTGTGGCGCTGGCGAGGTGGCTGCTGCTGACCTCTTATCCGGATACACTAAACTGACACCCAGAGGGGAGCCCCCAGGCACCCGGGACCCAGTGCCCACTTCAGTCCTGGCACCTACTGAGTCACTGGAAGATGCCTCAGCCCGGCCGGGGGCGGGAAAGGGCTTAGAGGCAATGGGCACGGGAGTGCTGCTGACAGGCCGCACCACGTTGGTGACCATGGTGGCGGCAGGGCGGGGCAGAGGGGCTGCTGGAGCCCCGTAGGCCAGTGGCGGGGCGGGGGCTGAGGGCACTCTGCCCTCCCGCTCCTCCTTGCTGGGAGGCAGGACCAGCGTCTGCAGAATGCTTCCTGCCCCACTGGGAGGTGCTGCAATGACGGAGGGGCCCGGCACCTCCAGGCTCCCGACACTTTCAGGCCTCTTGCGCCGGAAGGCGGCAGGGTCCGTGGGGAGAAACCGAGAGGCCTTGGAGGGTGTGGCTGGGCCCCCACCTCCAGGAGGTGGGGGCCGTAGTGGGACCGCGGTGCAGCCCTGACCAGAATCCTGGGTCTTAAAGGTCCCAGAGCCCAGTGAAAAGGAGGCGGAGGTGGAGACGGAGGCGGAGGTGGAGGCCGGTGAGGAGGAGGATGGGGTGGGGCCATAGCCTTTGCTGAAGGCGACGGGAGGATCCAAGGGCCCCGGAGGCTCAGGGTCCAGGGTGGGACGGCAATGGGTAAAGGAGGATCGGATGACGGGCGAGAACACCTTCCGGCCGAAGCCCTGGGTGAAGGAAAGAGACCTGGGTCAGGAAGTGCAGGCAGCTGGACGGCCATCCCAGGAACCCCTGCCTCTGGGGACGCTGCCGGCTTCAGGTCAACTGGTCTCGGATGTGAGCCCACACTGCCCAGGAGCCCAGGAGCGTGCCTTCTCCAGAGCCAGCTCTCCCGCATCAACAGTCCGGCAGCACTGTCTCTCGGCAGTGGCAGGCCGCAGCTCGGCGATCCTCACCTTGCTGCCCTCTGGGTCCTCCCCAGAGCTGTCTCCACTCTCACTGTCAGTCACCCGTTCCTTGCACTTCAGATCAATGTCAGTGGTGCCAAAGCTGTCATCCGCTGAGGGAGCAGAGGGAACAGTGGGGAAGGGACTGAGCGAGCACAGAACTAACTACCCAGGAGGAAGCAGTCTAGAACAGAAGCTGTGCCCTGGCTTCCAAGCTGAGCCAAGCAGACAAGCGAACGGACGGTGACCACGGTGCCAACACCAGGAGGAGAGCGGCCCTGGCGGCCAGTCCTAGGCCCAGAGCTCCGTGCACCTGACCAATGCAGGACCCGAAATGTGCGCCGGGAAGAGCATCCAGTGCTCTGCTGGGGACGCCCACGTCCCCAGGTTCCCTGCGCGCTGAAGTGTGATTGACGGGACACAGTCACACACACGAGGAGGAAAACGAGCTGAAGGATCCCAGGGCCCCGGATCCCGGCCCCCTGCCCCCATCCCCGAGCCCTTGCCCACAGGGCCCGCTCACCGATGACGTCATCGTCGCCCTCCTCCTCGCAGATGACCATACGCTCCTCATCGCTGGTCATGTCCTCACTGGCTGCGCGCTGGGAGCGGGAGGCTCGGGAGGCCAACAGAGGGGGCCGCCCACCAGTGGCCAAGGTGCCTCCTTCACCAGGGGCTGCAAAAGATCCTGGCGCGCCATACTGGGGGGAAGGCTTTGGGCCGGAGTATGACGCGGGGCCAGAAACCATCTGTGGGACAGGGAGGCGGCAGGGCCGGCTTAGGGGTGAGCCGCCTCACGCAGCCCTCCCCAGCCACCTCCCCGGACCAGCGCCTCAAACCTGGGTCAGCTCTTGCAGTGCCTGGCTGTCCGCCTCCCCTCCGTCAAGACTGTGCACCCCGCTGTGGGAGAAGGCTCTGGGTCGGGCTGAGCCAGGACCCCCAATGGCGTGCAGCCGCTCTGCTCCACAGGGGCCGCTCCCTGGAGCCTTGGTGTCCGAGCTCAGGAGTGTCTGGGCTGTGACCGACAGGAGCTCAGAAGACACTGCAAAGCAGAAGGTGCACAAGCTTAACAGTCAGAAGGCCCGACCAGCCCCGGAGCCGGCCCGACCTTCCCCGCAGGCGGGCTGGGTCCCGAGCCACACGGGCAGAGAAAGGCACTAGTCTCTGGCCCGGCACGTCCTCCCGGAAAGCTCCGGTCCTGCGGGCCTGCAGCCAGCAAGCCGTTCCCCGGAAGCAGACATCTGAGTGTGCAAGCCGGGACACTGGCCCACGAGGTCTCGGCTGGCTAGTTAACCCTGGCCTGTCTGAACCCTAGTGTAGGCGAGAGAAGCAGTACGGTCCCCCGACTCTCAGAGAACGCCATCCCCACAGCCATCACGCTGCGCCTCCAAGGCACCCCAGGACTCCTGGAGTCGGCCGGTCCAGGGCCTAATGGGCGGCAGGCAGCTGCCCCAACTGCGGTCTTGGGGAGCCAACCGAGCCAGGGCTTAAATCTTGACTCTGTGCTAGGCCCATGACTTTAATCAGACAACTCGGCCTTTCTGAGACTATCTCCTCATCTGGAAAAGGGGTCTGGCCTCTGAGCATGTAGTAAATGCTCAATAAACGGCAGCAGGCAATGATTTGTGTTCGGGCCTCTTATCTGCAGCTCCCCGGCTCAGTCACATCAGTCAACTGCCAGTCCCTTTGTGGATGAGTCTCACAGGCAACAGAGAAGAGAAGTTGCTCAGGCAGGGGTTGGGCAAGCAGGGGAGGCTGGCGGCCCTCGGGGGTGCGGGGGAGAGCCAAGGGCTGACTAACCCCCAGGGGCGGCCGCAGTCCCCGTCTCCGACATGCTCCGTTCCCGCGGCTCCTTGTGCCCTCCGGCCAGCCCCAGGCTCGCGGGCTTGGCCTCTGAGCTGGATTTCTTTCGGTCCTTGTTGCACCACTTCCAATCTGGGTGGGCCTTGAAGTGGGCCTCTTTCACCTGGCAGGAGAGGGCAGGGCGAGCCTTCACTCCCCGCCCCGGCAGAGTGCCCCGGGAAGAGCCGAGGGGCGGAGAATTACCTGGAAGGCCAGGTCGTGGTACTTCTGCTTCTCCTTGGGCCCCAGGGCATACCACCACTCCCCCAGGATCTTGCTGACGGTGCGGTTGTCCTGATTGGGGTGCCGCTGGTGGACCAAGGCCCGGTGCCGCTTGCTGAAGATCATAAAGGCGTTCATGGGCCGACGGATGTGGTCCTTCTCCCGCTGCAGTTAACACAGCCCAGAGCGGACAGTCAGGACAGCCCAGAGTGGGACAGTCAGGGCTGCACTCAGGCTCGGGCTGGGGTTAACACAGCCCAGAGCGGACAGTCAGGACAGCCCAGAGTGGGACAGTCAGGGCTGCACTCAGGCTCGGGCTGGGGTTAACACAGCCCAGAGCGGACAGTCAGGGCTGCACTTAGGCTCGGGCTGGGGAGGCCGCAGTGGGGCAGGGCGCAGGGGTAAAGGAAGCACCTTGTTAGGGCTTCGTCCATCCTTCTCGGAAGACGAGTCGCGCTCCTTGGGCAGGGCACTCAGGGACTGGGTGCGGCGCTTTCCGGGGGGCAGAGGCAGCTGAATCTCAGGAGACATGATGGAGAGGAAGCTGTGGGGAGCATCAGGGACAGTGAAGATCGCGGCTGGTTCTCCACCCCGCTCCACACACCCCCCCATGGCAGGCCCTGGGAGACTCACGCATCGTCATGATCGCTCTCAGTCTCGCTGTCCAGCCGGGGCTCTCCCGGAGGGCCAGGAGCCTCCTCCTCAGTGGCGGGAGGGAGACTTTTACCAGGATCCACAACACCCAAAGGGAGTGGAGGTCCAGGCCCTGGGCTTTCAGGGCAGGCGGCTCCAGGGGGCCGCCCAGGGTCAGCACCCCCCGTCCCTCCTGGTGGCTGCTCATGAGCAACAGCAGCCGATTCAGCAGGTTCTAGGAGCAGAGCGGTCCATGAGAGGGCTCCTGGGCTCCCCGGACCCATCCCTGAGCAACCTCACAGCCCCTTCCCCGTACCTTTGCTCTGGTTGGCGGACACAGGGTGGCTGGCAGGTTGCTGGGCTTCACTAGGCTGCACAGAGGGGTCGGGCTGGCTGGGTGCCAGGAAGGGGACCAAGGAGTGCCAGGGGAACACGGCCACAGAACGAGGTTCCACATTTGTCCACACTGTGGGAAGGAGCTGTGTGAGCTGGGCACCAGGCAAGCCCGACCCTGACCTACCAGGTCAAACTCATGCCCAACCTGTGTGAAGCAGCCCCACCCAGCCTTTACACCTTTACACTTTCCCAGCCCCTGGGCCTCTCCAGCAGACAGGGAGAAATCACTAAGGAAAAATACAAAAACAAAACTCCTAAAAAAAAAAAAAAAATTCATTTCTTTACATTTATAAAGGGAAAAAAAAAGGAAAGAGAAGAGGAGCAGGAAAGAGAAGCAGTGCTCAGTGCTCCTGTCCCGGCACCCTCCCCGCCTCCACAGCCCTGCCGCCAGGGACCCAGCCAGAGGAGCTGGCTCCTGCCACTAACCAGGTCACTCTCACTGCCCGTCCCCACTCTGATGTCCTGAGACCTCCGCAAGGCTGGACACGCCTCCCACAAACACGTCACACTCTCGGCCCCTCACCTTGGCGTCCCACTCCCCCTTTCCACCCTGAGGCTAACGGCCTTACTTCCCCTCCCTGTCTCTACTCATTGCCAGGGCCTGGCATCTCCAACAGCCCCAGAGTGAGGAACCACCTCCTTATCCCCATCACCCCCAGCGTCCCCAGCGTCCCCAGAGAGCCAGACCTGCCCCTTCCTGGGTGGAGTCCAGGTGGCTCCCTCTTTTGTCCCCTAAACACACTCCCAAAACCCACCAAGGCACTCCCCTCCCGGTAAACCAAGGGGCTCATCACTCGCCCACTGCGCATTCTCCTCGCCCAGAAAGATGGGAGGGTGTGGTGAACTCTTCAGAAGAAAAGACAGGGACAATGAGACAGGAGAGAACGGCCATGAGCTGCCCAGGGACAGCAGAGTGCCAGGTGCTTCCCTGAGGAGCCGGACAGGAGGGTAACTGCTTCACCAGTGGGCTTCTGGAAGGGCCAACCCTGGGGCCCAGCTCCGCACAAGCGCCGGGTGGGAAAGCGGGCAATCTGCGAGCTGGGACCACGCCTGCTACAACTGAGGAGCAAACCCAGGCTATCAGCGAGCTTCCCCACATTGCCAGGCCACAGGCTCCAGGGGAAGTGGAACCAGCAGAGCAGAGGCCCCTGCTCAGGGGGGGGAGAGGAAAGCAGGGAACCGCCCTATCTCTGATATCCATCACTCCCTGCCTCCCCCTGCTCCAGAGCAACCTGACCTGACGTGACCTCACCCCAACATCTTCACAAATCTAGTCCGGGAGAGCACTATACGAACAACTGGCCTCAAGCCCTGACTCTGAGGGCCTGACAAAGGAAAAGAGCCTAGAGGAAAGAGGGAAACAAAACTGGAAGGCACTCAAGATTCCTAACAGCCCCGGCCCCCACCCCAGGGCCCCCACCCCAGGGCCCCCACCCCAGGGCCCCCAAGTCAGCTAGAGACTCCAACCCCAAGACAGCCTGGCGAAGGTCCTCACCACGGGGAGAGGGGTGGAGAGGCCAGCAGACAATGGGGCAGTCCCCTGGACCTAGCCTCATTCTAGTGTATCACCCCAGGTGTCCCTCCTTCCCCTGTCCTCCCCTCCCACAATCACACCCGAAATACTGCTGCCCTGGCCTGATCGGACCAGCGGTGCTTCCCACAAAACCTGGCCTCGGACCACCAGCATAAGCCCCTCCCTGTCCCCGTGCCACAGCGTCCGCCCACCAGGGCCAGTGCACCCCTATTCCAAGCCACACTCCAAAGCCTGCGACTCTGGAGCCCTTGCCACCAATCGCAAGGGCTCCGCTCCACCCCGTCACTCCAGCACCACACCTGTCCCCACGTCCGCCCCGCTCCTCACTCCCACGGCCAGGCTGCGCTCCACCTGCCGCCGCTACCCGCTCGGCCGCTCACTCTGCAAACTTTCTCTGCCTCCCCTCGCGCTCCCTCACCGCGCAGGTGCTGCGCCCCATCTCCGACATCCGCACCCCGACCCCTCGACCCCGAGGCCCCAGCGCCGGATGCTACTGACCGAACATGCCGAGGCCACGAGAGGCCGCGCCAGACGCGGGGATCAGGGGCCTGTGGGCCGAGTACATGGTCCGGGGCGGCGGGAGCCCGACAGGGGATCGCACCTCCTCAGCGGCCCGCACCGCCGCGCCCGCAGCCCGCCGCTCGGCCGCCGCCGCTCCGGCCCGGGGTGAGCCGGAGGCCGTCGCCGCATGCCCCCCCCGCAGCCCCCTCCGGCCGCCCCACGCGGGGGTCTCCGCCGGGCGCGCCTGCGCACAGCGCCGCCCGCCGCCCGCCGCCCGGGGGGCGGGGGAGGTCAGCGCGAGCCGGGCCCGCCCCGCCCCCCGGCGCGCGCGGGGGCCGTCACGGGGCGCGCGGCCCGGGGGCCATCGGCGCCGCCCCCTCCCTGCCCCTCCTCCCTCGCGGAGCCCGGCGGGCGGGCGGGCGGGCGGGGCGGGGCGCGGCGCGCGTGCGCGGGGGCGGCCCCCTCCCTCCTGCGCTGGCTGCCTCGCTCGCTCGCTCCCTCCCGCCCTCGAAGCTCCGGCGGGTAACGGCTCTGGCCCCGCGCGCCCGGCGGCCGGCCCCGCCGCCCCGCCTCTCCGCGCCCTGCGCCGGCGGCCGGGCACCGGGTCGACCTCGGGTCCGCGGCGGACAGACGGGCCGGCGTGCTTGCGTCCGTGCGCTCCAAGCGAGCCCCGCGCCGAGCCGCCGCCGCCTCCCCGCCCCGCCACTACTACGCGCTCCCCTCCCCCCGCCGCGCTCCCCCCGCCCCTTCCCCGCTTCCCCCGCGGCCTTCCGCGCAAGCCCGGCCCCCTGTGCGCGAGCCCATTGGCTGCTGCCGCCGCGCGCGGGTCAGGCCCCGCCGCGCCCGCCCCCATTGGCCGCCCCGGGGGAACGTCAGTCATATGCAAATAAGGGCGAGGCGGGGCGGGCTGCGGTTGGCTCCCAGCCGGCCGGGGGCGGGCCCGCAGCGGGGTGGCAGGGAGGGCGCACTGCAGCAAAGGCAGCCAGCCAGGGGGGCGGTTCTGGTGCCGCGCTGCAGAGGCCCGACTCCAGGGTGCTGCTGTGTCCATCGCGCGCGAGCAGCGCGCGAGCAACGCGCTCACTCGCGGCGGGGCCGACCTGGCACGCCGGGTCGCGCCGGGAGGACCGACGGCGAAGGGCTGGGCAAATCTTCCGGAGCCCTAACTCCTGTGCGCAGACGGGCGCGTGCAGACGCCTCATGGAAACAGTTCCAGGCCACACCCATCATCGCTTACACACCGCTACGGGCACCGCACGCCCTCGGTCTTACACCCGTGCTGTCACACACGAAGTCATGCTCCACACACCCGCTGACACACATGTGCCACCTAAAGTCCACGACCCCTGCTTAGCTCCCAATGCCGCGTGCCCCCCTCACCCACACGTGCACGCCTCGCTAACACCACGCTCCCAGCAGCCCACGCGAACCGGGCCAGCCGCAGCGGGCACGGTCCACTATGCCCACACTCACTTTCGCACGGCCTTCCTAGCACAGGCTCAGTACCCCGCACCGGGACTCGCCAGTTCACAAACACCATCACACCGACCCCACGCTCCGGCCTGTGGCCTTCCACCATCATTCCACTACAAAGCTCCCACCGCTCCCACCGTCTACCCGTGTGACACGGGGGCACAGCACTGCCCACCCTCTGTTCTTATCTAGCCCCAGCCAAAGGCCCGGGGAAAGGAAGGGCGTCAGGCCGGGGCAGTCACAAGCTGCTGGAAGGCTCGCTGCGCCTCCCGGCTACCGAGGGGGTGATCAGCCTTACTCGGTGTCTATGTGGGAAAATGAATAAACATGCGTGATCAGAGCCAGGGCTCTAACAACTCAGGACTCCAAGTCAAGTGCTCCTGTCATTACTCCAGGCGGAAGCAAACAGGGTTCCAGAAGCAAGACCAAACGATGAAGTCCACCAAGGTAGACGGCTCACAGCGGAGGGTCTGGGGTCTCACCCAGCAGAAGCAGAGGCCTGGGCTGTCACACAGGCTCAGGGGGAGCAAGACTGGGTTCTAGAAAGAACAGGTCTTCAACAGGAGCAGGCAACCCTCCTTTTCAGCCCACCCCCTTCACTGACAAGGCTGAAGGCAAAAACTGGGTAACCTGACCCCAAGGGGACAGGAAGGTCTTGTAACCCTCTGACCTCCAGAGGGCCAGACACTTGGCTGGCAGCCCCCAGGGGGTGGGGGTGGGGGCTGCCAGAGGGACTATTAGGTGACGGCCCCAGACTCAGACCCTCCATTACCTCACCGCCCTAGGGACTGCAATGTGAGGCTGAAATCAATGTGGCCACTATCTCTCCCCTGCTGCCCCCTCCTCTCTACCGTGAGTCACCCACTGGCAGGTTAACCCCTTCCCCACTGCAGGGTGGCCCAGGGGCAGAGCTCAGAGAAGGCTGTCTTCCCCGCTTGTGCCGGGCGAGAAAAAGCCCAGCACAGCGCAGCGGGAAGAGCGGGCCTCACATCTGGGAAGATTGCACATCTGGTGAAACACACAGTACCCATGGAAAAAAGCAGAGGAAGAGGCCCTTTTCAGGGCAGGGTACAACCAAGTGGGGGCCCTGCCTGGCAGGGAGGGGCAGAATCCGGGCGGGAAGGGCCCCCCTGCCCTGGGCACTGGGCCAGCCCTATACTTAGCTTCTATTGTTCGGGGTGGAAGAATGGGGGGGGGTGGATTACGAGTGAAAGGGAGAGAGCAGGTCCTGTCCCCAAACACTCCCCCACTCCAGCCAGCCCCAACCCTGACTGGGGCCTCCCAAGTTGGAAAGGACTGCGTTTCCCTAAAGCAGGGCCCCAGCCCTGTGTGAGGGGAGGCACGCAGCTATCTTTCACTCAAGGCAGGTACTGGGCGGGGCTCGGGCGGGAGCCACCCTCTCTCTGCACCACCCTCCTCAACTCCACAAAAGCTTCTAGCCAAAAACTTAAGTAGCTCCCAACGAAACACGCCATCCTGGCCTGGGGACAGAGAGCCCAGACGCATCAACAGCCACCTGGGGTGGTGCAGGCCAGGGCCTGCCCCGACGCCCGGGGCAAGCTGCCAGGGATGCTGACAGACGGAGGGACAGGTCGACTCACTCCGAACTCATGGCCCCAATTATTTAGCCCTCGAGGCACCATGCCCTCAGCAGCCGCCCTCGGCTTCTCCCCACCCCGGTCTGGGCTCCGCTCACCACCCCAGTGTCCCCAGCTCCCCTCACCCGCTCTCAACATACACACCCACCTACCCACCCACCCACCCATCCTGGGAGGCGTCGGCGACGGCCAGGGTTGCCTGGGGAACGGGCCTAGGATTGGGCTGGCAAGGCTCCACAGGGATGGGGGCTAAAAATAGCGTCAGGGTGAGTCAGTGTGAGGCAGGCTAGGGTAGGCAGGGAGGGCTGGAGGAAAAGAGGGAGAAAGAAGTGGGGGGGCGGGGGGAGATGGGTCCCCGGGGATTGGGAGAAGAGCAGGATGCAGGTGGAGAGCAGGATGGAGATTCAGGGGTGGAAAGGTGCGAGGGCGGGGAGAACTTGTGTGCAAGCTCCTGCGCTGGGAGCGCTGGTCGGCGCGAACAGAAGAAGGCGCCACCGCCCGGCGGAGGAGGGGGCGCCGCCCTGCGTTCCCCCTCCTCTCTCTCCCGGCGCTCACGAGATTTTCCACTAGCCTCCTGGCCCGCGGCCAGTCCCCGGCAGGCCCTACAAAGCCGCTTTGTGCTCCGAAGGCGGGCGGGTGCCCGGCCGGCCTGACACCCACGCGGGCCGCGACGGGGCGCGGGCCAGCTGGCACCCCGTCTGTCTGGGACGGGGTGGGGGAGCGCCCCGCTGGAGGGCCTGGCCACGCGGGGGTTAAGCACACAGAGGGGGGCCTCTGCCAATCGGCGGTCGGAAGGTGCGACGGGAACCAATGGAAGGGACGGGCCCGCCGCCGCGGGGCCGGCGGGGTGACTCCCCGGGCCGCGCGGGAACCCGCACCCCTCGGTGCCGGCGGCCCGGGCGCACCGTCCCGTCCTTTCCGCGAGCAACAGGCGCGGGGCGGGGCACGGGCCCCTCGGCGCACTCGGGCGGCGCCACAGCCGACCCCGGGACGGAGGCTGCCTACCCGCGCCCTCGCGCGGAGCGGGGCCCAGGGACGCGTGCGGGCGGAGGCGGCGGCGCGCCGGGCGAGGGTCCAGCCGCCTGCGGTGCAGCCGCTGCCGCCGGCGGTAATGGGAGCCAGACGCCGTCGCCGCCGCTAATGCGCCTCCCTCCCGGCCACTAATGGAGCCATTAATGCCGGGCGCCAGGGTCTCCCGGCCGCGCCTGCCCCGGCCGCGCATGCGCGCGCCGCTGCGCCTTCGCCCGCCGCCGCGAGGAGGCAGCCTGGGCCCTCGCAGGCCCCGGCCGCGGCTGTTAGGCTTGGGGCCGGGGTCTCCTCGGAAAGTTCCTTCTCCTGCCATCTCCCGCACTAACGCTCTGCCCGCGGTTCTTCCCGGCTCAGATAATCTGCTGCGCTCTGGCACCGAGAGCCGCCCTCCCTCCCCGCTCTCAACCGTTTCTCGGTTTTTCACTTGCCCCAGCTGCCCAGCCTTGCTCTCAAGCCCGACGTGGCGAGGCTTGTCCTCCACAGCACCCATCCTCCAAGTCTGGGCTGTAGTGATGGCCCTAGCTCTACCTGGCTGCAGAGGGGTCATGCACTTTCACCTTCGCATCCGTGCCCGGAACTCATGCTCAGAGCACTCGCTGCCTCTAATGAAACCCTACCTGACGTTCCTCTAAGTGCCCAAGAGCCAGCGCTGTCCCTGACCTCTGGCTTCCTCTGAGGCACCAACTCTCCTGAGACTCTCCCGTCCCATCCTGTATCTGCCTTTTCCACTCACTCGTCCCTAGGACCGCTCCTCCTGCACCTGGCAGAAAGATAAGGATGGAATTGCCTTCCCCGGGACCTGATACTGGTACAGTGCAGGAGCGAGAGTGAACGTTCTGGCGGGAAGAACCTGAGTCAGGCTGCACCGGCCTCTCTCTAGGCCTCATTTCTTCCTGCTGCTCACGGCACAGTGAAATGCCTGGTGCTTTGCACTGACACTGGGGTGGGGGGTGTGGAGCCGTGCCCCCCAGCAGGTAGGAGGCGGGCCATGGGCCCTGCTTCCTGCCACCTCCTCTGGCCGGATCTCCTAGCTTGGCCCACAGAGCCTCCAGCTTCCTGCCAGCGGGGACAGGTGTTGGGTGGGCGGGTGGACAAGCTGGATCCCAACATTTCTCAGCAGGTCTCAGGGGCAAGAATGGACTGTTCCCGTGTGAGGGGCCAAGAGGGAGCTCCTCGGTGACAAGCTCCTTAAAGGGTTAGGCAAGAGGATGGAGGCTCAGCAGGGAAAGGCGTCTGCTGTACGAGCGACCAGAGTTAAAGTGCCAGACTCTCTATGAAGGCGCAGGGAGAGAACTACTACAAAACTGTCTTCCGCCTTCCCTCACACACTAAAAGTTCAGAAAAGAAGGGGTAGCCAGGCGTGATGGCACAGCGGGAGGCAGACTCAGGAGGAGTTCACGGCCAGCCTGGGCTACAATGCCAGCTCAGGACAGCCAGGGCCACACAGAGAAACCCTGCCTTCAAAAATAAATAAATAAATAAATAAAAAATTTAAAAAAAAAATTAAAGAACCTGGCCCAGGTAGAGCCGCCTGCCACCAGGCCTCCCTCTCTGAGCTCAAGCCCCACACCCACATGGTAAAAGGCATGGACTGGCTCCCACAGTCGTCTCTGACATTCACAAATTTCCCGAGACACACATTGGCATACACACACGCACAGCCTCTCTCTCTTGCTCTCTATCTCAAAATAAATAGGTGAACATTAACAAAGAGAGAACCTGACATGCAGAGAAGGGGTAGAAGGCTGGGACAGAGGGCAGCAGCAGTATCTACACAGTGTGAGAGAGCTGAGCCTGGCCGCACACGTCCGTGCCCCAGCACACAGCAGCCGACACGACACGCAAAGTGGACACACTCGGGAGGCAGCCTGGTCTACGGTCTTCCAGGACCACACAGAGAAACCCAGCCTCAAAGAAAAGAAAAAAAAAAAGAAGAAGAAGAAGACTCCAAGGGCCAGCAAGGGCTTTCTGCAACCTCATCTCAAAAAAGCAACAAGCACCTGGACGCACTGGCGCATGCCTGTGATCCCAGCACTTAATGAGGCAGAGGCAGGTGGAGCTCTGAGTTCGAGGCCAGCCTGGGCTACAGAGCAAGTCCAGGACAGCCAGGGACACACGGAGAAACCCTGTCCAAAAAAACACAACACAAACAAAACAAAACAAAAAAAGCAACAACAGCAAAAATAAACAAGGCAAAGTTAAAGGAAAAAATAGGAAAGAGAGGACCAGGGGAGACACAGGACTCCCAGACTGGGATCCAAGCAGAAGAATCTGGGCTAAAACCTTGACAGGGGCTGAAGCCTGAGCAGGGACAAAACCATGAAGTATCTTAGCAGTCCTGAGACAGACAGATAGAGGTCAGAGGTCTAGAGAATGATACAAAGATAGAGACAGAGACAGAGAAAACAGCAGGAGCCCAGGGGGGAAGATGGCTACACCATGATTGGGAGAGAGATAGAAGAAGCCCTGAGAGGACAACTGGAGGGGGGGGCGTCAGTGTCAGCACTGCAAAGCCAAGCAGGAAGCTGCGCCTGGGAGGACCAGGCCAGCCGTGGGACTGAGACCTCTGGCAGGACTACAGGTTGGTATTGGGGAGCAGACGTTCCTTTCCTGGGGAGCGGGGGGGGGGGGGAAGCGTCAAAGGGAGGTGGCAATGGCAGCTGGCTGGCCGAGCCCCAAGCAGAATGCAGAGAATGCCGGCAGCCTGCCCCAGCATGTCCCCTAGAGGAAGCTAAGGCCTGGGGCGGGGGCGGGGGAACAGGGGCAGGCAGGCTGTCCTGGCCCGCCCCCTCACACCTGCTGCCCTCTGACAGAGGGTCAGGCCCTGACATGGAAGGGTAAAAAAGGCCAGGACGGTGACCCTTTTATGCCACCAGACACAGCCAGCCCTCCTTGAACTTTAGAGGCAGTAGGCCCCCAGGCACTGCCTCCCAAAGGCCAGGGAGGCCTCTGGGAGGAGAATGAAGGGTTGCTGCAGCCCTGAGGGCAACCTAGATGCCTCAAGTATGGGTGCAGTCAGGGAGTTGGCGCTAGAAGCGCCCGGACGGGCGCTGGACAAGCCCTAGCAGCCAGGTGGCCTGCGGCGGAGCCTCCTCTCCTGAACCTTAGCTCTGCATCTGGACAGCAGGGCCGGCCGGGAAGCCCTGTTTTACAGCCTCAGGTGGATCTGATGAAAGGGCCGAGCCTGGGGCGAGGCTCATAGTGTGTGCTCAGTAAAGGGCTATTTTAATCATCTTTATCATCATCATCACACTGACAGGACTTAAATGTTCCGCATCTGGAGCCAGCCTGTGTTCAAATCCTGCTGTCTTTCTTCTTGCCCAGGTGACGTTAGGTGAGTGACTGAGGACTGAGCTGCAGGCTCCTCGGCACCTAATGGCCTCCTCACGCTCACTTCCTTAGGCAGGCAAGGGCTCTCGGGAATACTCATCGGGGCTCACGCCTGGCACGCCAGTACGGTCCTGCTGGTGCTCAGCAAGCCGTTCTAGCGGGAACGCCTGGTTGTGAGCCTTATGATCTGGAAGCTAAACAACCTGCGTGAGGCAGACCCTTCCCTGCTGGGGACGTCAGGGCCTTCCCTCGGTCAGGCCTCAGACTTCCTCATCTGGACATGACAGGAGCCTCTCCGAGGCCTGTCCTGGCGAGCCTCCGCATTATCTGCCCTGCTAATGCTGCTCAGCCTGGCAGGCCTGCCCACCCTGCAGGGGCGTGAAAGTACACGTGTGTGTGTGTGCCCCTGTGTGCAAGTGTGTGTGTGTGTGTGTGTGTGCACATGAGCATGCCTCTGTATGTGTGCGCACACACATGTCAAGAGACATTAGCCACGCCGTGTGGGCTGTCAGGAGACGGAGGCCCACACCCGAAGCTCTCAGATGTGCCTACTCTGCAGGGGGAGCCCTGCACCGGCTACAGCAGCAGACGAAGACATGCTGGGGAGAAGCCCCAGCCCCACCTCAGGAAGGAGCGTGAGGGAAGTCACAGCCGTGCCCGGTGCCCTGGCTCTGCAGACGGGCCACAGTGGTGCTTTGTTAAGGGCAAGGCCTGGTTCCTTGGTAAAGCGGCTCCTCCCAGAGCCCAGGCCACAGCAACTGCTACCCACATCCACCACTCCTTCCTTTCCGCCCTCTGCGCCCAGGGCTTGAGTCGTCCCTCCACAGGGAGCGGGGCTCAGGACTCCTCAAAACCTCCCTGGCTCCCCGCCGCGGCTCCAACCGACCCTCTGAGGTCTGGCGCTGGCTCACCAGCCTAGCGCCACATCCCACTGACCCCTCCTTTCGGGGCCATGGGTTCACAGTCCTTAGCCTTCTGATTATCTGCTGCCGCCTCAGTGCCTTTGCACTCCCCCTCCAGGGCTCTCATCCCGTCAAGCTGCAGCTCACAGGCCCTGGGCCCGGCGCCCAGCCCTCCCTCACTTTTCTGGCTGGATCAGCATCTTCTCGAGACTTGCACAGATCCCAGAGCACTGACTACCGACCCCAGCATTCACACGGCCGCTGTTCACAGACAGCGGTCCACTGCGCCCTATCCTGAGGACACAGCTGGAGTCCCAGCAGGCAGGCGGTGAGCTCGGCGCCCGTCTCCAACCCTGGCCCCCACACGGCAGAGGAGGGCCCTTAGGGCCCCGGTCTCCCCTTTTCTTGTGACTAAGCCCCAAAGCCAGACTGCCTCAGTGCGAAGTCACTAAGCTGTCTGTCCTCAGTTTCCCCCAAGCAAGCGCCTTCCTGGCCCCCGCCTACCAGTGACGTAGAGAACAGAATGAGCTAGCATTTGAAAAGGGTCAGCGCAGGCAGGGGTGTGTGGAGAGCACCGTGCTGTGCGCTGGGTGTGAAACGTGGCGAGATAAAGGGTGAGCGGCATTATCTGCTCCTGGCCCGCTCCTCCCAGGCCTGGGAGGTGTCAGCGCCGCTGCGCCTCCATCAGCCCCACAGAGGCCCGACTTGGAGGGGGGGTGTCCTTGGAAGAGCCCCGGCGACGTCCCCAGCAAGCGGCCTGGGGTAGTGCCTCCCCAGGTCTGAGGAGCCGCTTGCCCGGCGGTGAGCCTCACCGTGGCCCTCCTGGGACAGGCGGCCCGGCACCCTCATGGCTCACCCAGCTCGACGGCAGCCCAGCCACCTACCCGCTTACCTGTCCCGGGCCTGCCCATGATGACCTCCTTCCTGGGGGCGGGGTGGCTCGGGTAGCTGCTCGGCACGAGGACTGGCAACAGGGCGGCCGGTGAAGGGTGGAAGGCCACGGGCTGGAAGGGCGAAGAAGCCAGGCCCAAGGTGGGCACGGGCTGGGCCACAGCAGTCGGGGCGGCTGGAGGCACAGTGATGGGCACGGGGGCAGGCAGCGGTGGGGGCAGGCCAGGCTTCCCGCTGGCCGCCCCGGGGGGCACGGGGGTCTCGCGGCAGCCCCTGCCAGGGCCCGCGGCCCGGGCCTCGCCGGCAGCGCCCACGTCTCCGGGGAACTTGGAGGGCAGCGGCACGTCGGGGTTGCGGACGATGACAGGCGAGTCCCGCTGCACGGCGGGCACCCTCCGCACGGAGGGCCCGGGGTCCGAGGTGAGGCCGGCGGGCGGGGGCAGCAGCAGCAGCGGCGAGGGCTGGCGGGAGCGGGAGAAGGGCACGGCGGGCGACACGGCGCGGAAGCCGGCGGGCGTGGAGGGGGTGGGCGTGTGGGACACCGAGTCCACGCCGGCGTCCAGGCCATCGCTCTTGGGGAAGTCCGCGGCGGCGGCGGCCGCGCCCCCGCCGGGCCCCGGGGCCCCCAAGGCGCCCGGGTGGGGCAGCAGCTCGGCCTTCCTGCGCCCGGGGCTGATGGGGACGGTGAAGGTGAGGTTGGTCTGGAAAGTGGGCAGGATGCCGGAGGAGTGGCGCTCGCGGGGCCCGGGCGGCGGCGGGTGGGCGCCCAGGTCCGGCGGGGTGAGCACGCCGGCCTTCGGGGTGCTGGCGCTCAGGTGGCGGCTGCGCACGGCCGAGCGCTGGATGACGGGCGACGCGTTGATGGGGCTGAAGTTGGCGGGGCGGAAGCCGAAGAGCGGCGAGGGCGAGGGCGAGGGCGCGGGCGAGAAGGGTGACTGCGTGGACACGGGCGAGAAGGACGGCGTGCCCGAGCGGGAGCTGCCGAGCGACACCAGCATCACCGCCGCCTCGCACTCGTCGAACTCGAAGCGCGACAGGTCGGCGGGGGCCAGCAGGCGCGGGCGGGAGTCGCCGCGGGCCGCCACGCTGCTGGCCTCGCTGTCCCTCGACGTCTCGTCGCCCCAGTCGAACTCGGCGCTGCCCTCGCGGGCCGCCCCGCCGGCCGCCCGCCCCGCGCCGCCTGCGCCGTCCGCCAGGCCCTCCATCTCTTTGGTCCTCATGGACAGGTGGCGCGAGCAGTAGCCCCGCCGCTGCGACTCCTTCATGCAGCCGTCGCGGGAGCACAGGCGGCGCCACTGCTTGCCGTTGAACTTCTTCCGGATGCCGTTGGGCGTGCACACCACGTCGCCCTTCTTGTACTTCTGCTGCGCGGCGGTGAGCGGCGTGCGGGCGCGCGCGGCCGGGGCGGCGCCCTTCTCCAGCGACGCCACGCTGCTGCTCCGGCTGCCGCCCTGGCTGCCCTCCTGGCAGGGCGAAGGCTGCTCTCCGGGGCGCCCGGGGCCGGCGAAGGCGGGGGACTTCGGGGGCGGCGACAGGAGCTGGGGCGGGGGCAGGGGGAGCAGGACCGGTGCGCCCAGGACTGGGGGGTGCTTCTCCCCCTCCTCACAGCGACTCCCCAGGGTGCTACCAAAGCTAATGTTGGAGACCTCAGCGTCCTCTGGCTGCTTGGGCTCCAAGGAGGAAGGGCCAACGGGCATGGCGGCCCCCGGCTCGGCCGCCTCTTCCTCTGGGCCTGGAGGGTGCCTTCTCAGCAAGGCCTCAGGTTCCCAGGGCGGGCGAAGCAGGCGCAGGCTGGAGCGGGTGACCCACACGGCTTCCTCGGGCTCACGGTGCAGTGGCTGCGGGGCCTGCGGCAGGGGGGCTGGGGGGCTCAGGCGGACCTTATAGGCGGCTGGCTTGGAAGCCACCTCCACCACGACGCCCTCGCGGTAGGCAGCCACGCCAGGCTCCACACAGGTGCAGACAGCTGTGCCCACCATCAGCGCACCCGGCGGTGGCGTGGCATCTAAAACTACGTCCACAGCACCGCCCGGCGCCCCCTCATAGAAAGTCAAGGCCCGGTCCCCGGGAAACTGCACGCCCAGGTCGTGGCTTCGGCGCACCTGGCGCACCACAGCAGGCAGGAAGAGGCCGTCACCGCGCCGGGCCAGCACCCGCTGGGACCTCAGCTGCCGCAGGTCATAGCCACCGCTGGCGCCAGCAGAGGGCCAGGGGCCTGGAGCCTCGGCTGGCTCATCCTCCAGGTCAGCGGAGTGCTCACTGGCCGTGTCCGTCGAGGAGGAGCGCGCAGAGGTGGGTGGCCGCGGGGGCGCGCTCAGGGCAGTGGGGTCCTCAGGGGTCCGCTCCCGCTCTTCTGGGGCCCCCACAGCACCGTGCTCCTCCACATACTTCTTCTTGGGGGCCCGAGACTTGAAGGTGGCCGTCTTGCGGCTGAGCGAGGGCTCCCAGCGGCCGGCCTCCCCATCCCCTTTGGGGTCCTCGGCTAAGCCTGCAGTCAGGTCGCTGGGCTGCAGGTCTGGAGGTGGCTCCTCAGCTCCAGGGTCCTGCTCGGCCTCCTCTTCCTCACCCTCCTCAGCCTCTTCTGGCCCTGCGTGCTCCTGCGGCTGCGCTTCCTCATCGTCCTCCTCGGGCTTGTCTCCTTCCCTGGCCCCTTGCCGCCTCACAGCCTTGGCCCTGGTGGCTGGTGGGGACCTGCTGCCGCTGGCAGAACCTGCGAGGCCAGGGCACGCCTTCTTCACCGGCTTCATCGTCCGTCCACCTGTGCGGCAGGAGAGCAGCAGAGATCATCGGACGCGACAGTGAACACCTACAGACCCAGGGTCCCCGGGGTCCTTGTTTGCTCAGCTGACTGCACCGCCTCAGTTACGCGAGCTCTGGCAAGCACTCAGACGCGGCCTGGCACCCGGGTCTCCTGAGCACGCTCGGCCCCGCTCCTTCGGGAGAGCCGCACACCTGCTCTTTCTGCCGGGGACATGGAGTACACACACAGGCTCCAGTGGGTGAGATCACTGAGAGTGTGCAGCGGGCACTCACACCACCCGGAGCCCTCTGCTACTTTCCCCTCCAGCCTCCCTGGCCTGTGCATCCAGCAGGGCACATTGAGACCCTGCAGCGGACCCGGGATTCTAAACCCGGGTGAGCCGGGGGTTCTAAACCTGGGTGAGCCGGGGTTCTGAACCCGGGTGCTCTAGGGCTCCAGAGTCCACGCTCCTGACCACATTTGTGTGCTGCCTGTCACGTGATCCACGGGACACGCTTGCTTTCACTCTCGCCACACAGAGAGCACACACAGACATGCATGAGCACCGGGCCACAGAAAGGGCGGTGACACGGCTGAGAGGCCAGCCTCTCCCCTCCTCAACTTTCCTTCCGCCCCTCCAGGCAGCCGTGCACGGCCAGGTATTGTGGCAAGGAGGAGGCAGCTGAGAGTCCCTGGGGATGGTGGCCCAGGCTGCTGCCTCCCGGGCCTGCCAGGTCCAGCCATCTTCCTAGATCCTGGCAGGGAGCAGGCAGGGGCATGTTTGGGGCAAGAGCTCAGACCGGCACTGCCACAGGACGGTACAGGAGCACACGCAGGCGCAGAAATCCAGGCACACGTCATCACACAGTGGGACAAGGACGTGCACATCCTGGGTTCTCTGTCCCACTACAAGGGAGTGTCCCCTTCCCCCACCAGCACCCGGCCTGATCCCTGCAGGCCCAGCCCCCACTTCTGGCCTGCAGGCAGCCTCACCAAAACTGCACTGGCTGGGCAGGGTGTCTGAAACGGTCAGCATCCCCAGGTACCCACATATGCCCTCCGACTCCAGGTAGGGGCAGTAGGCTGAGGTCAAAGAAAGCAAGGCAAGCCCAACAAGCCAACCTCACCCACTTCCTGAAGAGTCATTCTGCCCGCCCCTTTCCAGCCGCCCCGAGAAAAGAAAAAACAAAAGGCAGAGCACAACCCCGAAAACTTTACTCTGAAGAGACTTGGAAAACTTGGGGGGCCAAACATGAGTTCGACTCTCCTAGACTCCCCAAACAAACCCAAGGCCCCTCTGACAGTCTTCAGACCCCACAGCTCATGCTCTCCAACTTGGGGCCTTCTCCTTCTGTGGGGCAATCCCCGGGTTTTCACAGGCCAACTCTGAAGAGCCCGGCATTGGTACCAATGCACTCTGGAGCTCAGCAGACTTCAGCGCCACCCCCCACTGACCTGCTGGGGCATGGTTCTGGAGCCTGGGATCGGGTCCCAACTCGGCCCAAACGTAAACCTTTACTCCTACCCAGAGCCTACAAGCACCCCGGCCGACATCCCTTCACCCTGCTGCCTGGACCGGTCTCTTGACCCTGGGGCCAAACCTCTCTCGGGGCCTACTCTTCCTGTGCACCATGGCTAACCAGCAGCCAGGGTCCTGCGGCCCTCGCCTCCCTCACAGAAAGAGAGGACACTCCTGAAGCCCAGGCCACGCACCCCACGGCCTTTAGGGTCTCACTGTTTCTACACCACCACCCCCGACACCATCTTCTCTGACACCCTCTCCCATCTTGTCACCACCTCTACCTGTCTCCTCAGGCACTAGGCCCCTCCTGCTCCCCCCTTCTGGACACCCCACTTATGTCTCCCACACACTCCTCCCAGTCACTCTCCGGTCGGCCATCTCTAGCCCTCCAAATCTGACACCTCTGCCCATCGCCTGTCCACATCACCCCCTCCAACTCGGTCCCCTTGCTGTCACCCTGATCTAGTCCTGTCACCCTCCGTCCCTGCCATCAGAACTCTTCCCCCAGCCACTGCTTTCCCGTCACTCCCCCCTTCCCACCACTTGCTCCACTCTGTCCCCCCTTCCCACACCATTCCGCCCACCTCTTCTGCCCTGTAACCCTTCCCGTCCCTGCCACCTGTCCCCTCTCGGCCTCCAGCTCCCCTCCACCCTCACGCAATGTCAGCCCTGGCCCCGCCCTTCACCTCGGGCTCCGCGGGGTTTCGGGGCGGGGGGCCGTGGCCCCGGCTCAGTCCGGTCCGGTCCCTCCCCGCCCCCCCTCCGGCTCTCCCTCTCGATTCTCCCTTTTTTTTTACTCCAACACACAAAATGGTGAATGGACCTGCAACAGCTGGAGCAACCAGCCAATAGGCGGCCACAACCCCGCTGACCGGCGCCAAGCTAGACCAATAGGAATACGCTGTCTAGTCGGCTCCGCCTGTCACCCGCGAGCGACACTTGCTACCACCAATCGTGTCCTTCCGGCGGCGCCGGGGGCGGGGCCGAATCCCAAGGCCGGCCTCCCTCCGGGACCGACACCAACCTAAGCCTACGACTGCCTCATCTGCCTAGAAGCCTACCGTACCCCGAGTGATGGACACCTGCGCTGACCAATCAACAGACCAGCTACGTGCCGAATGACAGTTACAGTGTCCAATCGCCGCGCACCTTAGGCGGGACCCCGGCCCCTCCGAGGGACAGTAACCAATGGCATTAGGGGAGGCGGGGCTAAGGGACGTGGCCTCCAATGAGCAGGCTCAGGAGGCGTGGCCCGAGCGTTTGTTGACCAGCGGGGCGCAATCCCTGCTGGGAGTGGTAGTCTTCTCCTGTATCCGGCCCGTAGTCGAAAGCACAAGGCAGACTACAACTCCCATGGAACAGAGTGCCTGGAGCCCCGAAGAGCCGGGGCGAGGAGGAAAAGTCGGAAAGGGCAGTTCCTCAGGGGTCTCGCTGGACACCGGGGGCGCCTTAGACCCAGGGCCCCGACTCACCCGGATTCCCCGCTCTGGCGTCGCCGGTGGCTCCTCGCTGTGGCGGCGGTGGAGGCACGAGGGGGCGGTGCAAGGAGCAGCCAACCGACGCCCGCGAGCCCCGCGGCCAATCAGCGACGGCCGGGGCGGCGCGATGACCTCACCGGCTCTACGCTCCCTCCCCTCCCCCACGCGGTTGTTGGTGCCGGTGGCCGAGCGGAGAAGTTTGGGGTGGGGGGATGGGCGGGGAGCCAGTGATGTCACCTCTCCCCCGCGCGATTGGCTGCCGGGCGGCCGGGCCGCGGCCAATCAGCCGTCCGCGACGGTCTGGCGCGGCCCCGCGGAAAGCCCTGTTGCCACCAGCCGCGGACAGGACCTGCGGCGGTGGGGGCGCGCGTGGCCCGGCCCGGGAGGCGCTGGGGTTCGCGCTGCGGCCCGTGGGCGGTTCGCGCCTGGCGGGATCTGTAGAGGTGCGGGGTGGGCGTCGCTCCGGAGGACCGCGGCCTCCCAGCGCACCCGGGCTGATCTGCCCCACGCGCCCCCGGCCTCGCCCCGCGCCCCTCGGCGCTGCCCCGGGGGCCGGAGACCGGAGTTCGCGGCGGGGAGGAGGACACGGCTGCACGGCTGGTCTCTCAGTCACCCCGCTCAGTTTTTGAGTCACGCTGACACGGCCGGAGACCGCGAACCCCACCTGCCTCCCAGGGCGGCCCCGTGAGCAAGTCTGGGCAGCCCTGCCTTAATTAGAGACGGCTGCGGGAGGCCCAGCCCGCTGCGAGCGGTGGCCACCCTTCGAGGGCCTGCGGCATGGCAGGAAGCGGGCGGACCGCGGGGCGCGGGCCGTTAAGTCCGGCCTCTCCACGGCGTCTGCTTGCGGTCCTGCCCCGGGTTCCCTTCAGGTGGACTTAATAGGATAGAAGGGAAATAACCCTTTCCCTCCTGAGTTGCTTCCGGGCAGTGCGGTAGCAAGGGTCGACTCGGACACTACGCTAACGTCGGCATTAATTGGAAAAGGGGATTCCGTGGTATATGGCTGCCCCACCTCAGCGCATGCCAAAGGTGCCAGTTGTCCACGGCACAGCGAGGCAGTCTCACGCCATCTGTAGGACGTTCCCACTGTGCACAGGGGTTAGAGGACCCGGATCTGATGCCCAGCACCCACGTGCTTTCTCACAACCTTGGGCTAACTCCGCTTCCAGGGATCCGACACCTTGTTCTGGCCTCTGCAGGCACAATAAGGCACCGAAGTGCTGACAGACACACAGAGAGGCAAAACACCCAAAATATGAACGTCCTAGCTGGTCAGTGGTGGCCCCGCGCCTCGGCCCCCAGAGGCAGGGGGACCGCTGTGGACACCCAGTCTAAAGGGAGTGAGTTCCCGGACAGCCTGGGCCGCAGAGTAAGACCCTGCCCCCAAACAAACAAAAACACTTGGCTAGCCCCTAGTGAAGGCCGTTCTGTCACCAAGGGGCTACAGCAGTTACGGAGAATTCCTAAGAGTTTGCAAGCTGGCCTCGTTCCGCTCCGTTTGGAGATGAAGAAGATGCCCGCTGGGCAGCGCCCAGTTCCCACAGTCCCCGAAAGCCTGCGATGTGGGCGCGACTCAAGCGGATGAGGGTGAAGTTGTGTCCCCACAGCAGTTCCTGTCAGGTGTGAGGATTAAACAAATGCATCCCGCCAAGGAAGCGTTCCGCCGTGCCGCAAAGGCTTTCTGCTGGAGTGTGCCAGGACACCCACCAGGGCCATCCACACTCACCCACCCACAGTGCTCGTGAAAGTTACAGCGTGCAGGCGAGCAGGCAGGCCTGGGAAGGGGAGTTCAGGAGTCCATGTGGGCCAGGCTTATTGGAGGAAGGTGTGTGCTCAGGGGCTGTGGGCTGAAACTGTAGTGAATTGACGAATTTCCGCACCCCTTGTCACTGTCACGTGGGCGTGGGCGAGGGGTGAGTCTGCAGGGGCAGGACAGGACTGGCTGGGGTTGCCTGGGGTCAAATGGCAGCTGGAATTCTGCCTCAACTGTGATATAGATATTGGGAAGGTCACTTAATTCCCCTGTGCCTTGATTTCCGCCTCTTTTAAAATGAGAATAGGTTGAGGGTGTGGCTCTGTAATAGAACCTTTGTAAACTGGGCCTGAGGTCCGGGTTCCGTTCCCGTCAAAGGGATTAAAAAAAAAAAAAAAAAAAAGATAAAAATAAAAATCTTAATGGTGGGCTGGAGAGGTGGCTCAGAGGTTAAGAGCTCTGACTGCTCTTCCAGAGGACCTGGGCTCAGTTCCCAGCATCCACATGGTGGCTCACAACTGTCTGTAACTCCAGTTGCAGGGGACCCTAGAACCTCACACAGACATACATGCAGGCAGCACACCAATGCACATGAAATAATAGTCCAATAATTTTTCATTATTTTAAATTATTATAAATATCTTGATGGCTTTGTTAGGAAGGTGGAGGGAGTTAAAGCAAGGCAAGCTAGTGCTTTCTTGCACAGCAGGATGGAGTTGCACATATTTTAAAAAGAAGGAAGGAGAGCCAGGCCCAGCTAGGTCTGTGATATCAGTACTTGGAAAGTACAAGTACAATGTTCAGGATGGTCAGGAGTTCAAATCCAGCCTTGGCTAGAGGGTAAGTTGGAGGTCAGCCAGGGCTAAAAGAGACAAGAAAACAAAAAGAGCAACTATATTCACCACAAAGGAATACTGGGGAGGCAGATGCAGGAGGATCAGGGCCTGAAAAAGCAAAAGGAGAGAGAAAAAGAAGTTAAAGGTTTAAGAAACACTATTTAGTCTGATGTTTCCGTTATGTTAGATCTCAGAGTACCACTAGTTCTCCGACCTACTTCCAGGCCCAAGGTACTTTTTTATTTAATGAGTGGGAGTGTAGCTTGGCACAGGAGCATGGACAAGGTCCTGGGTTTCACCCAGCACTACAAGATATACATAAATGTACAACAATAGAAAAGAGGGCTGGGGGGGCTGGAGAGGCGGCTCAGCGGTTAAGAGCACTGTCTGCTCTTCCAGAGGACCCGGGTTCAATTCCCAGCACCCACACTGTCTATACCACACGCACAACTGTCTATAACTCCTGTTTCAGGGGACCTGACCCCTTACCCATGCAGACAAAACACCAATGTTACATTTTAAAAAAACTTAATAAAAAATTAAAAAAAGAGGGCTAGGAAGCCAGGTGCAGTGGTGCATGCCTGTGATCCCAGCACTCAGGAGGCAGAGGCAGGCAGATCTCTGTCAGTTCGAGCCCAGCCTGGTCTACAGAGTGAGTCCAGGACAGCTAGGGCTACACAGAGACACCCTGTCTTGAAAAACCAAAAAAGAGGAAGGAAGGAAGGAAGGAAGGAAGGAAGGAAGGAAGGAAGGAAGGAAGGAGAGAGGTGAGGGCTGGGGAGAAGGCCTGTCAGGCAGAAGGGCTTGTCGCCAGGCCAGAGTCCCTAAGTTCAGTCCTGACAGTTGTCTCCTGACCTTCACTGTGTTCCCTGTCTCCAGCACGGATCTCTCTGAGTTCTAGACCAGCCAGGGCTAGGAATGAGACCTGGCTCAGCAGCCCCTAAACACCGCACCAAAAAACCACAAACAGATCAGACCAGGGACTGGAAAAGCGGCAGTTAAGAGCCCGACTATCTTCCAGAGGATCTGAGTTGGGTTCCCAGCAGGCAGCTCGCAAACACTTGTAACTTCAGTTCCGGAGATGACACCCCTTCTGCCCTCCTCGGACACCAGACACACACATGCCACACAGACGTATATACAGGCAGAACACCCATACACAAAAAATAATTTGGGTGGCAAGAGTTTTCTTGAGACAATGTCTCACTTTATAGCCCTGGCTGTCCTGGAACTTGAGCTGTAGACCAGGCTGGACTCAAAGTCACAGAGATCCACCTGCCTCTGTCTCCCAGGTGCTGAGGTTAAAGGGATAGGCCACCATGCATAATAATTCTTTTTAAAAGAACACAGACACACACACAGAGAGAGAGGGCACTAGCTAGCTAGCTGGGCACAGATGCAGAGAGAAAAAGAGAGGAAGAGAGAGAGAGGGCACTAGCTAGCTACCTGGGCACTGACACACAGAGAGAGAGGAAGAGAGAGAGAGGGAGGGCACCAGCTAGCTAGCTAGGCAAACACACACACACACACACACACACACAGAGAGGGGGGGGCGCTAGCTAGCTGAGCACACACACAGAGAGAGGAAGAGGGAGAGAGGGGGCACTAGCTAGCTAGCTGGGCTCATCCTTGAAGTCAAAGCACCTGAGACAGAGGCAGAATGGCTGTGAGACTGAGGCCTGCCTGGCCCACACAGAGTGACAGTTTCAGACAAAGCCAACAGCATCAGGACATGGGGCACAGCCACAGTCCTACTCAGTGCTCCAGAAGCCTCAGCTACATAATGAATTCAGTGGCACCTCGGACTGCAGGAGACCCTGTCAAAAAACAAAAAACAAAAAACTAAGGGTTGAAGGAAACACCAAAATACACATTTTGTTTTGATTTTTTTTCATTTTTCTTTAACAGTTGAAAATTTATTAAATTTTTATTTTTACATTGTTGTCATTTACATCCTGGCTGCAGTTTCTCCTCCCTCCTCTCCTGTTTTCTTTTTCACACAGGGTCTCACTATTCTGTCCTGCTGTCCTTGAACTAGCTAAGATCTCAAACTCAGAGATCCCTTACCTCTGCCTCCTTGTACTGGCTGGATTAGAGATATGTGGCAGCAGGCTCTGCCTGCTTTAACGCTTCTTTCTTACGTGTGCTTGTTTTACATACACGCGTGTAGGTGTACCGTGTGTGTGCATTGCTTGTGGAGGTCAGAAGGCAGCAATGAATCCCCTGGAAATGTGAACCACCATGTGGGTGCTAGGACCTGAACCAGGGTCCCCTGCAGAGACAAGTGCTCCTAACCACTGAGCTCTCTCCAGCCACTGCCTTCTCCTTGATGGTTACACAGCACCAGGCCGGCCTGGGCTCAGTGGAGAGCCTAGAGCGACTTCAGACCTGAAATCCTCCCAAGTGCTAGGACCACAGGAGGCATGAGCCCCTACCCTTCCAGAACTCCCTGTAATCCCAGCACTTGGAGGCTCCGGGAGGCAGATTACCCTGGATCTGAGGCGTGGTCTGTGCAGTGAGACCCTGTCTCAGAAACAAACAGCTTACGATGTCACCGTCTTCGGGAAGCTTGCCCATGCTCTGTGTGTGCTCTGCTGGCGGCTCCTGAGGACGGGATTCTAGGCCAAAGAAGTCTGCAGCACGACTCCACCTACCAGGCAGGGGTCACTCAGCGGCCCTGTCCTCAGTTGAGGAATGATAAACTGAGGCGGTGAACCTTCCTTTTTCCCTCACACACCCTTTAAAATTTTTCATTTATTTATTTGTTTGTTTATTGTTTTTTCGAGACAGGGTTCCTCTGTGTAGCCCTGGCTGCCCTGGACTTGCTTTGTGGACCAGGCTGGCCTGGAACTCACGGAGATCCTCCTGCCTCTGCCTCCCGAGTGCTGGGATTACAGGGGTGCCCGGCTTTATTTATTTTTAATGTGTTTGGCTTGTACGTATGTAAGTATCCCATGTGTGTTCCTGGTGTCCATGGAAGTTAGAAGATGGCAGGACAGCCAGGAATACACAGAGAAGCCACCTCAAAAAACAGAAAAGAAGAAAAAAGAAAGAAAACAACAGATGTTCTTAACCACTGAGCCATCTCTCCAGTTCTGTCCATATTCTTCCTATTACTTTATTTTCTGAAGATAAGGTCTCTCTGTATAGTTCCGACTGTCCCGGAAGTCTCTCTGTAGACTACGCTGGCCTGGTCTGCCTCCCGACTACTGGGGTTAAAGCTATGCTGCTCCTCTGCCTGGTGATGGGCTTTGTTTTTGACCTGAAATTGCATGTGTGAGGAGATGGCCTTGACCTCCTGATCCTTGGACCTCCACCTCTCAAGCATGGAGCGTGTTGCCACGGTGGTTCCTTCAGCTTTAGGGGAGGCCTCGCTGGGAATGACAGAGCACACGGCCTTAGGGGGAACCCAGTGCCTTGTGTGTAGAAGGAAGGCTGGGCCACTGTGATGCGGGAACTGAAACCCCTGGAGACCACAGCGCATGTGACTGTACAAAGGCCCAGGGAGTTTAACCGGAGCGTGAGGCGGCCATGGATCAGGGCCGTGAATGCTTTACTCACTGGAGCAGCAGCCGGTTGCGGCTCAGGGTCTACCTCACTGCCGCTGGTGGTCTGCGGGGAGGTAGCCAGGCCTGTCCAGGTAGTGTTGCACTGCTTGAGGCCAGCCAGCCATGCTGGTCACGAGGCTGTTCTGTTCCCCGGGCAGAGCTTCTGAGAGTGCTCCCACTTACATGTTACCTTATGTTACGTTACATTACATTGTTATATTATGTTATATTATGCTATCCTGCGTCTGCTCCACCACCAGGATGTGTCCTGCTGTTTGTAACCTCTCCAGCAGTGGCCTAAGCGCACTGCTATGTACAACTGCGGCACTTGTCCTGCCTGGGCTTCCCAGCTGCTCTGCTTCACAGGTGTGAGCCATCATGCCCAGCTCTTGTCCATGCCCTGACAACAGGGGATGCTATCTGTGCCAGGGTGGCGATGGAACAAAGCCTGCCAGGCCCAGGAGAGAAGGCGTCCTCGTCATTTGCAGTTATTTACACTGGTCTTCATGACAGCAGCAGCAAAGCTTTCTTTTCTCCTCCTGCCTCTCCCTCTTCTTCTTACACAGGTCTTAGCACGTAGCTCAAGCTGGCAGAGAACTTACTTCCTAGGCCAGGCTGGCCTGGAACTTGCAGAGCTCCGGTTGCCTCTTCCTGTGTGCTGGGATTAAAAGCGTGTGCCCGTTACACTAACAGGCCCTGTAGCAGGCCTTCAGTCCCAGCTCCCGGGCAGGGAGAGGTCGGTTGTGTTAGGGTCAATGTGTGTATGTGTGTGTGAAGTCCAGCCTGGTCTACAGAGTTCCAGGACAGACAGGGCTACACAGAGAAACCCTGTCTCAAAAAACATTAAAAAAGAAAAGAAAGGAAGAAAAAGAGAGAGAAGCAGAAGTTTGTACAGGCTACTAGAAGGGGGGGCTCTGACTCGCTGGAACTCAGCGGATGGGCTTGTATGGCCTCCCTGCAAGAAATGGCCTTTGGGTACTGGAGAGACAGCTCAGTGCTTAAGAGCACTGTCTGCTGTCCCAGAGGACCTGGGTTCAGTTCCTGGCAGCCCGGGAGCAGCTCACCACCGTCTGTCACTCCAGTTCCAGGTGATCCAACACCCTCACAAAATAAAGCCAGGCCTGGTGGCACATGCTTAATCAGCCAAGGCTACACATAGAAACCTTGTCTTGAAAAACCAAGAGAGAGAGAGAGAGAGAGAGAGAGAGAGAGAGAGAGAGAGATGGCCATTGATGAACAGTAGTTTTGGTGATAAGCTTCATTATCTGGTGTCTCCCCCAGTGATGGTTAGGATCACAGCTGTACCCCCTCTTAGGCAGAAGACTGAAGATGTGGTAGTTACATGGATTAGAGAAATAAGATCCATGAAAAAATTACTACAGAAGTCATAAAGCCCAGGGACGTTTTCACTCTCTGGCTCCCATTTTCTTTGCTGGGCAGTGGTATAGTACATTAATCCCAGCACTAGGGAGGCAGAGAGGATCTCTGTGAGTTTGGAGCCAGCCTGGTCTACAGAGCGAGTCTGGGACAGCCCAGCCAAGGCTACACAGAGAAACCCTGTCTCAAAAAACAAACAAAAACAAAACAAAAAAACAAAAAAGAGAAAAAAAGTATTACACTATCAGTTTTATTTGTATATTTATTTTGCTATTTAAAAGCAATTTAACTGGGTGACGCAGCCTTTGATGCCTGCACTCAGGAAGCAGAGGCAGGCGGACCTCCGTGAGTTCTGTCAGTCTGTCCTGCAAGGTGAGTTCTAGATCGGCGGGAGCTACAACCAGAGGAGGCCCTGTATTTTAAAGTGTGCGTGTGTGTGTGTGTGTGTGTGTGTGTGTGTGTGTCTGCGTGTCTGGGAAGCAGCGTTCGGACCTAAGAGCTAGGGCTGGCCGCGCTGGCTGAGGGCGCCCGCCCTTCGCTGCCAGCCGCCTTTCTACCCTGCTGCTTTGGTTTTCCTGATACAGTGTTTCATGCCACCCTTGAGGTTCCAGGCGGCCCAGGCTGGCCTTGAACTGGAGCATCCTTCTTCCTTCCGCATCATGAGATTACGGGAGGCAGCACGCCTAGCTGCGTGTAAATGATTAGTAATTGATTACCGGTCCTGACGGTTTGACAGCGCCTCTATGTCCACTGTGCATTTACATCACGAGTCTCTAACGGTAATCTCATCTTTCCGGGTCTACTGAACAGCCCCACTTTACAGATGAGGCTCAGAGAGGTGAGCTCACTTGTTTTAGGTGAGGAAGAGGAGTGTGGCCGGCTTAGGGTCGCCACTCAGGTCTGTGCGGTGAGACCCGTTTCCAGCAGTGACGTCTGCTCGGAAAACGGGAACTGTACAGATCTGGGCTTGAACCCTGAGCCAGCACTTCCTCGGCCTGGCTTCCTGGCAGATGGATTTCCCCTCTGAGAAGGGGCCTTTTATTCCTAATCTGCGGTAGGGGTTGCGACAGTCGGCCCTCGGCCGGGTTCGTAGGTATGAAGACTTCCAGACAATGCCTGGCGCAGAGCCTGGCACAGCGCGAGCGCTCAGTCAAGGCTGTTATTGTAACAATGATCATCACTGCTGGACCGCGGTGCTCCCGGAGGGCTACAATCTCCGCGGGGCGCTGCCCCGGCCGCAGGCAAGGTTACATAATTCCCAAAGGGGTGACACTTCCCGGGAGGCCCCGGTCTCCCTGAGGGGGAGGCCCCGGTCTCCCTGAGGAGGAGACCCCTCCGCAGCGCCGGGGAGCTGGCGGGGCCGAGCCAGCAGCGGGAAGTCTGGGTTTGAACCCTCAGCACCTACAGCCCGAAGCTGTGGCCTCCCTCGGCCGCCGCGTCTCTGCCTCGCCGCCTCTTTTCACGCGTCCTGCGGGCTCAGCTCGTGGGGACACAGCCTGTCCGCCCTCGGCCCCGCGGCGGGCCGCCTACCTGCATCCCCTGCCTCCGGGCTCCGCCGTCCCCCCACCCGCCGCGGCGAGCGCAAACTAGGCGCCCCCCGCCCAGGCCTTTGGCCTTAAGCCCGTCTTCCCCTCCGCTGCCCCGGAGCACACTGGCCCGGCCGTCGCCCCCCGCATCCTGCCGCCCCGCCGGAACCCCTGCGCCCGCGTGGAGGCGGGGCGCCTCCGGCCGCGCTCCCGGGACAGCTGCAGCCGGGGCCGGCCGAGCCCGGGTCGCTTCCTCCGCAGCTGGAGCGGGGCTGCCTGGCCGGGCGCGAGCGGCCGCCGCCTCCCCGCTTCCGAGGCCGGGAAGTGCTCCCCAGCCCCCCCACCCCACCCCTGGACAGCTGCCCTCCCTCCGGCCGGGCCGAGGGGGCTGGGTGCGCCGGGCCGGGCCAGGCTGCGCCCCCGGCCGCCCTCCGGGACCGGGCCCCGCCCCGCGCAGCAGAGTCGGCCCCTTCCCCACAGCAGGGTCGGCCCGTCCCCCCTCGAAAATTCCTTTCCCCCAGAAGGTCCCGAAAGAAACTCTGCGGGCGGGGGGCGGCGCGGGGGCAGCGGGGGGCGAGGGCCGCGGACCCCGGCCCCGCCGAGTAGGGGCCGCTGAGAAGGTCGTGACCCCGGGACCCCCGCCCTCCCCCCCCCGCCGCGCGGCCCCTTTAAGCCGGGAGCCGGCCGGTCCTCGGTGGCTGCGCGCCGGCGAGCGTGTGTGAGCGCGCGGGAGGGGGCGGGCGCAGCGTCTCCATGGCGACGCGGCGGTGACGTCGCCGGCCGGGGGGCGTGGGCGTCCCGGCCCCGGAGTGCGATATTAACCCGGGAGGCGGCGGCGGGGAGGGGAGAGGCTCCGAGAGGCGAGGCCGGGCGCGGCGGCGAGGGCGTCCCGACGGGCGCGGGACGGGACGGGGCAGCGCGGGCGCCGAGGAGCAGCGGCCCGAAGTCGGGGCGCCGTGCCCCCGGCCCCCCAGCATGAAGACCCCGGCGGACACAGGTGGGGGCGGGGGCAGCACGTGGGGGGACTTGTTGCCCCGGGAGACCGGGGGAAGAAACTTTGGGCGGGGGGGAAGGGGCGCGGGGGAGCCCGGCGGGTGCCCGGCTCGGGGGGACCCCGGAGCGCCGGAGACCTGTTGCTTCTCGCGGCGCGAGCCGGGGTGCCGCCCGGAGCCCCCAGCTCCGGGTCCTCTCGCAGCGGCGTGGGCGCTGCGGGCGCCGGTCCGCGCGCCCCGGCCGGGACCCGGCACCCCGGGCGCCCCCGGGGGCCGCGGCGTCCCTCCCCGCCGGCCTGTCACGTCGCGCTCCGGGGGCCGGGACGCGTGCGGGCCGGGGGGGGGGGTCGGGGCCGGGACCCGCCGGGCCCGGTTCTGCGCCGCGCGGTCCGGCCCGTGACCTTCACGGCGGCGCGCGCCCCGCGCCGGGCGAGCGGGGTCCGGGGTGGCCCGGGGCCGGGCGCGAGCGGGGGCCGCGGGACTCGGGGTCCGGGCCGCGCCGCCCCTCCCCCGTCCGTCTGCTCGCTCCCCCGCCCGCGGCGAGTCGCAAAGTTCCAAAGCGCAGCCCGAACGCTCGAAAAAGGAACTTTTTGTTTCCGACCTGAGAACGCGCGGCGTTAAGGTGGCTCGGGGGAGACCCGCGGACCCTCCTCCGGCGCGGGCGAGGCCGGGCGCCCCGGGCGGGGGGGGCGGGGGGGCGCGGGGCTCCCCGCTCGCCCGGCCCCTCCCCGGGCCTGCGCCTCTCTTTGAGCGGGGCCGTCTCTCCCTCCGCCCCTCGCCCTTCCCGGCCAAGTTGCTCCTCCTTAAGGGGCCAGCGCTCCCCTCCCCCCCCGGGCCGCCGGGCGGGGGGCGGCGGGATTAGCCCCCTCCCGCCCGGACTTTCCCCCGTCCCCTCCCCCGCCGCCCCCGGGCTCGCGCCGGCTGGACTTTGCGCGGGGGGAGGGGGCCCGCCGCCCCCTGCCCGCCTGCCCCGTCGGAATCCGGCCCGGGGCGGGGACGGGGGAGGGGGAAGGAGGCCGGGCGCCGCTGTTCAAACTTGTTTCCTTCCCCCGGCGGCGGCCGCGGCTGGGGCTGCCGTGTGCGGGTGTGTGCCCCGACCGGCCCACCCACCCCACCTCCCCGCCCGCCGGGTGGGGGCGGCTCTTAAAGGGCTCGGAGCGGGGCCCGGGCGCCGGGGGGTCGGGTCGCGGCGGGTGTGGGGCCGGGGCGCGCGGGGCCGCGGGGTCAGTCACGTGCGCCCCACTTACTCCCCGACTCCCACGGGCTCCCGGGCCGCGCGGAGGCTCACGCCGCCCCCGGGGCCGGGACCGCGGCGCCCAGACAACCCCGCCTCGCCGAGCCCGTGAGCTGCGGGCCCCAGCCTGACGGGACCTGTCGGGCCGGGCCTGGGGTCCCGGAGCCGCGCTGGCCCTCGGGGACAGGCGGGGCCGCCGCGGCCTCCGGGTCGCCTGTCGCGGGCCGCGCGGCCCGCCCCTGCATCCGAGCCTGCATCCCGGCGAGTCTGCCCCGCCGCGGCTGCTTCCCACTTCCTGTTTTCCTCCCGGCCCTGGCGCCATCGAGGTCGGCCTGGAGTGGGGGAGGTGTGGAGGCCCCCCGGGAGACAGGCGTAGCCGGTCCTCCGCCGCCACCCCTCCGATCAAGCCCCTGTGCCCCCCTGAAAAAAAGTTGAGGCGGTCACGCCAAGTTGGGCTTGTTTGCCAGAACTTGCGCCCCCACCCAGGCCCGCGCGGTCTGGGATACCCAGGTGTGCGTTTGGGGACGCGGCCATCACGGCCCTTCCTGTCTGCAGCGGCCTCTGCACCCTCTGCTCCTGGAGCCCTTCTCCCGGGCGGCCGCGAGCTCGCAGCCTCGCCGGACCCCGTGCTGCAGAGGGCCCGCAGCCTCGAGCTCTCAGGCTGCAGAGCTGCTGTTTCCGTGATTTAAGCACGTGGACCCGTACCCAACACACGCATGGTTTCCTTGCCCGTGCCTGGCTCCTGGCTCCGAGGCCTGGGGAACAGAGCCCCATTGAGACACCCTGACGTCACCCCCACTCCGTCCCCTCCCCAAAGCTGGGAACAGGCCCTCGAGTATGCTGTGTCCGATGAGGAAAGCCGGTACTAGGGTGGCGCTGGGGTGGGCCCGGCCATGAGGGGTCTCTGCCAGACGTGGCAGCCAGGGTCCAGGCCCGCGGGGGAGGGGGGCGTTTCTCAGGGAAGGAGGTTAACAAGGGGGCCTGGGACAGCTCCCAGAATGCAGGCTTGAGGCCCTCCCAGAGCCCCCACCGCCTTTCCGAGCTCCCTTTGTGTTGCATGTAGTCTCTCTCGCTCCCTCTCTTCTGCAAAGTTTATTTTTAGCCTCCTGCTCCCCCGCGCCCAGGACTGTCGCTGCACACGTTGCCTGGTTACCGGGACACGGAGGCTGGGGCTGGTGGGCTGGGAAGGGTGGCTTTAATTTTGGGGGGAGGGTGGAAGTCAGACCCCTCCACCTCCAGACTGACGTCTCAGGGGCTTCGTTCGGCCCCCCTCTCGGGACTGGGAGCCAGATTGGAGCTGGGATGGCTGTGGCGTGGAGCTTCGTGCCCTGAGGGAGCCAGGAGTGCTTTAGAGGTGGCCCCAGAGTGCATGGTGGGGTGACTTGACTACTTGGGGTTCCAAAGACCTCTGGACTGCCCGGGAGACCCTGGGCCTTGGTCCTCTGAGGCAGGACAAGGGCAATGGGGCGGCCACCTGGGTTCCCAGAAGGATGAGGCTGTGGCCGCAGGGGTTCGGAAGGTGTTGCCCTCCAGGGCCACCCCCGCTAGGCTGATGGGGCTGCGGGTGCAGGACCCTGGGCCTGGCATCCTGAACAGTTGGAAATCTGTTCCCGGAACCTGGCAGTGGCTGGCTGATCCGAGGTGGGGATTTCTGAATGGGCATATGGACTGTGTGAGGGAGAGCTGAGGTGGCCATCTCTCTTAAGTAGGCCCAGGGCGAGTGTGTGCAGGGAAGCAGTTAGCTTTTGGGAAAGGTGGTCCCTGAAGGAATGGAACTTCTGATCCCCGGCCTCCCAAGGGGAAGGAGCCTCTTTTGGATTTCAGACTAGGGTTGAGGCTTGGGGGGGGGGGCAGGGAGGCTCAGTCTTTCACAGTCTTGGTTGGTTTCTGCTTGAACTGGGCCCAAAGTGGGGGTGACCAACACCAGTTTGCCCAGTGCCTGGGACCCCGCCCGACTTCAGCCCTAGACCTTAGACTCCCTTCTGTAGTGGCACCAGGGCCCCTGATCTGCCTCCCCCCCTTCCTTGCCTTCCTCCCCTTTCCCTCCTCCCACCCCTCCATTACCGGCTGCCTAGTGCTGAATAATTGATGGTCCCTGATTACCCGGGGGTTTGGGAAATGACAGGAACCGCAGCCCCCCCCCCAGGCTGCCCACCCCCTCCAGGGACCAGAGCAGCCCTCCACCAACCTCCACCCAAGGTTAAAGCTGGGCGGCCGGCAGGTGGGCAGGGAGCAAGCTGAGGGTGAGAAGGCAGAAGCTGGCGGTGCTGGGCCTGCTGGGGCTCTGTCTGGGCCGTGCCCTCTCAGTCAGGGTCCTAAGGGTGGGCCTGGGAGGGCAGGATGGCTACAGGGTCCAGTGGGGGGGGCAGGGGGCTCCCTCAGACAGTCTGGCTTCACCCTCGAGGGAAGACAGAAGCCTCTGTGTGTGCAGGCGCTGACCTCATCGGCACAAGCCACCCCACCCGGTCTGGTCCTTTTAAGAAAAAAAAAAATCCTCTCAGTCCTGGGTGGGAGTAGGAGCTCCTATAACCTGCGGAACGGTCGTGTAAATCTAAAACGCACGTTTCTGAGGAGAGGGCCACCGCAGCTGGGGGCCCTGTTGGCGCTAAATGGAAGTGGGGTCCATGCAGGGGCTGTGTCCCCATCCCGCCGGCCACGTGTACCCTTTCCTGCCCCTCCCCCTCCCTGGCAGCCCTGCCCGCCGTCCTGGCTTGGTGCCTGGCCCCCTGGCACTGGCCCCGGGACCCGCCGCCGTTGGTTTCCTGTTTCTCCCGGTGTCGCTGGGGCAGGCTCCAGCTTCCCCCCCCTTCCAGCTCCTGTCTGGCCCCCTCACGCAGATGCTCCGTACTGTCACCCTCTGAGCTGGGTCTTCCTTGGCTTAGGGAAGAGGCCTTTCCCCGGGGATGGGAGGCTGAGGGGTGGGGCAGGGGCTGCGTGATTGGGAGCCCCCAAGTGGGCATCTTGACCCAGGCCACTCCTGTGTCCCGTCCTAGGGTTTGCCTTCCCAGATTGGGCCTACAAGCCGGAGTCGTCCCCTGGCTCGAGGCAGATCCAGCTGTGGCACTTCATCCTGGAGCTGCTGCGGAAGGAGGAGTACCAGGGCGTCATCGCCTGGCAGGGGGACTACGGGGAATTCGTCATCAAGGACCCTGATGAGGTGGCCCGCCTCTGGGGGGTCCGCAAGTGCAAGCCGCAGATGAACTATGACAAGCTGAGCCGGGCCCTGCGGTGAGGAGGGCCGTGGGCCCTGGCGGGCGTCATGACGGGTCCACGTGGTTAGAAATGGCTGGGACGTGAGGACAGGTTTGGGGGATGTGGGCTCGGTGAGGTCCTGGCCTTTCCCGTGAACTCACGGGGATCGTCGTTGGAGCCGTTAGTGTGGGCCTCGCTCTGCTTACTTGGTCTCTCGTCTGCGGCCTTGGGCTGTTGGGCACCCTCCATGGGTGACAGCCGGCCGCGTGACTGGGCGCCTGGGCCCCGCAGAGCGCGGCTTGATGGCCCGGTGGCTTTTCTGTGCCCGCAGCTACTACTACAACAAGCGCATTCTGCACAAGACCAAGGGGAAGAGGTTCACCTACAAGTTCAACTTCAACAAGCTGGTGCTGGTTAACTACCCTTTCATCGACGTGGGGCTGGCCGGTGAGTGGGGGGGGGGCCGGGCCCGAGGGAGGGGCGACCGGCCGAGGTCGGCCAGGCCGGTGCCAACTCTCGCTCCTCCCGTCAGGGGGCGCGGTGCCCCAGAGCGCCCCGCCGGTGCCGTCGGGTGGCAGCCACTTCCGGTTCCCTCCCTCCACGCCGTCCGAGGTGCTGTCGCCCACTGAGGACCCCCGCTCCCCGCCGGCCTGCTCCTCCTCGTCCTCTTCTCTGTTCTCGGCCGTGGTGGCCCGCCGCCTGGGCCGGGGCTCGGTCAGCGACTGCAGCGACGGCACGTCGGAGCTGGAGGAGCCGCTGGGCGACGACCCGCGGGCGCGGCCTCCCGGGCCCCCGGAGCTGGGCGCCTTCCGCGGGCCGCCCCTGGCGCGCCTCCCGCACGACCCCGGCGTGTTCCGCGTGTACCCGCGGCCCCGGGGCGGCCCCGAGCCCCTGAGCCCGTTCCCCGTGTCGCCGCTGGCCGGGCCCGGCTCGCTGCTGCCGCCGCAGCTGTCCCCCGCCCTGCCCATGACGCCCACGCACCTGGCCTACACGCCGTCGCCCACCCTGAGCCCCATGTTCCCCGGCGGCGGCGGCGGCGGGCCCAGCGGCTCGGGGGGCGGCTCCCACTTCTCCTTCAGCCCCGAGGACATGAAGCGGTACCTGCAGGCCCACACCCAAAGCGTCTACAACTACCACCTCAGCCCGCGCGCCTTCCTGCACTACCCGGGGCTGGTGGTGCCCCAGCCCCAGCGCCCCGACAAGTGCCCGCTGCCGCCCCTGGCCCCCGAGACGCCGCCCGTACCCTCCTCAGCCTCCTCGTCCTCCTCCTCCTCCTCGTCCCCGTTCAAGTTCAAGCTGCAGCCCCCCCCGCTGGGCCGGCGACAGCGGGCGGCCGAGAAGGCTCCGGGGGGCGCCGACAAGAGCCCGGGCGCGCTGGAGGGGGCGGGCGCGCTGGCCCCCCCGCCGCCGCCGCCCCAGATCAAGGTGGAGCCCATCTCGGAGGGCGAGTCGGAGGAGGTGGAGGTGACTGACATCAGCGACGAGGACGAGGAGGACGGGGAGGTGTTCAAGGCCCCCCGCGCGCCGCCCGCGCCCCCCAAGCCCGAGCCCGGAGAGGCGGCCGGGCCCGCGCAGTGCATGCCCCTCAAGCTGCGCTTCAAGCGGCGCTGGAGCGAGGACTGCCGCCTGGAGGGGGGCGGGGGCCTCCCCGGCGCGCCCGACGAGGAGGGCGAGGACAAGAAGGTGCGTGGCGACGCGGGCCCCGGGGAGGCCGCGGGCCCCCTCACCCCGCGCCGGGTGAGCTCAGACCTCCAGCACGCCACGGCCCAGCTCTCCCTGGAGCACCGCGATTCCTGAGAGCCGTGGGCGAGGGCTCGCGTGCCCCCAACCCCTGAGCTTTCGCTGCCTTAACCCCCTCCCCCCAAAGCCCTGGAGGTGAGGGCAGCTCTGTCTCCTCCTTTCTCCTCCCACATTTTGTATAAAACTTTTAATTTTTTCTTTTTTTTTTTTTTTTTAAACGGTAGGGTGGGTGGGGTGCCCAGCGCTGGGGGCTAATCCCCTCATCCCTGGGTTTCTGAGTTCCGGGGAAAGTGGTGGGGGGGAGGGCGGGAGGAGGGGGTCAAGGGGGGGCACCTCCATTCTGGGGATTTCTATTTGAACAGAGGCTTTGGCCTTAAAACCCAGGAACTTTTTTATTACAATCGTAGGAAGCAAAGCCTTGTCTCCCTCCCTCTTCTCTGCCTCTTCCTCCCCCTCCCGGCCCCGCTCCCACCCCAGGCCCTAACCCTGCCTTCCTTGCCCCTCGGGGGCTGCGAGTGCCTGGGTTTCTTAGACCCCACGAGGTTGCAGCAGGGGCAGGAGGGACATTTTATAAACCAAAAATTCTGCGGGGGTGGTGGAGGGAGGCAGGGGAAGGTGAGGGGTGCCGCCTGTGGGCCATAAATCTCTACAAGTGCCTGTTCCCCGCCCCGCCCCAGTACTGGTCCAGGCCCTTCCCGCCCTCCCCCGGCTGCCCCAGGTCTGGCCCGTGGGCAGGTGGGTCGGGACGGGAAAGGGGTCCCTTGAAACCAAACTGGAAGCCCCTCCCAGCCTCCCAGCTGAGCCCCAGGGTGGGCCGGAGGGCCGAGGTCAAGCCTTACTCTGTATGGGGAATGGAGGGTGGGTGGGACGCGAAGGGGCTTCTGGAGAATGTATTCAAAACAATAAAACTTTGGACCTTTGCACGTGGTAATCTGTGGAGGGCGCTGGGCGTGGCCTCAGCCCTGGCTTAGGTCTGGACAGGTCCAGACACACCTGCTCACCTCTGTGGCCGGAAGGCCTGACCTCATCTGCAGGTCAGATAGGCCACTCTCAGGTGCCGCGGGCCTCGGCTCTGATGGCTGCAGTTTCTGGCTCTCTCTAGTCTTGTATTTCCCGGACTGGCTCCCTATCGGCCGATCTGCCTCTGGGACCCTCACCACCAGCCTGTGGTGCCTGGTTCTGCACTGCTCTTCCCAGCCACACCCGTCAGGTCCCCAGAGCAGGAAGGGCGAGTATTTTAAACTGCCTCTGGGCCGCTGCGCTGCGCTGGGGAGGAGGCTGTGGGCGCCTGTAAGCCCAGCCTGGTGAGGAGGGAGGGAGGGTGTGTGAGGCTGGGCCGGGGCGAGGGGTCGCTCTGCTTCGGCGGGGGCCCGCGGCCCTAAGGTGACGCTGCGCCTGCAGAGGGCCTCATCCTCGGCACATCTGCAGGGCGGACGGGCCAGCCGGGGGCTCCCGCTCCGAGTCGGCACTCGTCCGCTCAGATACACACATTAATAAAAGCCTTTTAAGAAATCTGTATTTGTGTATGTGCGTGTCTGTGTGCCGTGCCTCGGAGGCCGGAAAGGGGCGGCGGGCGCCGCGCAAGGAAAGGAGGCTGGGAACCGACCGCGCCATCTGCAAGAGCGCCATGTGCGAATTAACCACTGAGCCATCCTTCCAGCCCCAGTGAAACTAAAGACTGCTGAGCTCTGTCCGTCCCGTCCCACGGCGAAGAGGCCCCAGCCGGCGGGCTTTGAGAGGGGCCTGTTCCACCAGAAGGTTGATCTTGGCTGACCTACTGTGTGCCAGGAATCTAAGCGTTTTAGTCCCACCTCAAGTCAGGGTGTCTCTGCGTAGCCCTGGCGGGCCGGGAACTCGGAGATCCACCTGCCTCTGCCTCCTGGGTCAGCGTTCAACAGCAAAGGGCGCCACTGGACTCGCCCAGAGCCCTGGAGTTGGGCCGTTCAGTAAGGGATCTGTGAGTCCGGGGAAGCGACTGGGTTCTCCATGGGAAGGGAGCTGAACTGAAGTCAAGGTGTCCGGGTTTAGGATTCAGTCTGTGGCGAGCTCCAGACTAGAAAACCAGGAAGAGTTTGGAGGAGAGAAAACAGCGGGGAGAATCCGGGCTATGCTTGCTGCAGGATGCGGGCCCAGGTGGGGCCGCGCAGGTGCGACGCCCTGGGCCCACAGAGGGGTTTCCCCCAAGGCCGCGCGGGGTTGAGAACTCGCCGCCTGCGGGCTGGCTTCATTGTAAACCCCCCCGTGCAGCCCTGGGGGGCATCTGCTGCCCACCGCGGCCTGCACTTAAACCTGAGCCCGCGTCGGCCCCCGGGGGTGGTCCGGGGTGAGGCCGGCAGGAACCGGCTCCGGCGGCGGCTCGCGGGCCGCTGCTCCCTCTCCTGGGTGATGTAAGCCGTTCCCTGGGGTGGGAACCACTGGGTTATTTCTGGAAGTGGGATGAGGCGTATCTCCTGGCAACATAGATGCTGCTGAGCTGCTAGTGGGGTGACAGAAAGGCGGATGTTGTCGCTGCGAGGAAGCAGCAGCTCCGGTTGGTAGCCGCCCCAGAACCCCGCAAAGCCCTCCTCCACCCGGCTGTCCTGGAACTCTAGACCAGGCTGGCCTCCAGCGTACAGAGCTCTGTCTCCTCTGCCTCCGCCTCCCGAGCGCTGGAATCAAAGGAGAGCACGACCGCCCTGGCCTTCAAAGCACTTCCAGTCACATGGCTACTGCGTGCTAGGCCTCAGACCCCCCTCCCCAGAGGTCAGGTCCTGGTCTGATCAAACTTGTTGCCCCAGATTCCAGCTGCGTGGGATGGCAGCTGGCCTTAAAAACAGCATCTCCGGTCTCCCGTCGCCCACCCGAATCCATTTGCAGGTCTGGAACATTCCCTGCCGAAAGGTGCCTGGAGCCCCGGGTGCTTGCTTATGCCCTTGTCCGCAGTGCTGGGGAGACTGAGGGAGGCAGGCGGTGGCTCCTCTGAGGCTCACCTGGACACAGGAAGAACTCTTCCTTCCCTCTCCTCCTCTGCTTTGGTTTTCTTAGACAGGGCTTCCCTGTGTAGCCTGGCTGTCCTGGAACTCTGTAGACCAGGCTGGCCTGGGCAGAGATCTGCCTGCCACTGCCTCCCTAGTGCGGCCGCCATGCCAGCTAAGACCCTGTTTCCGAAGCGAGGCAGGGAGGGCTGGGAGGCCGCTCAGCAGGTCGTGCCTGCAGTCCGAGCACAGGACAGGCAGGAGGACCGGGAGGATGTCTTCAGCTTCATTGGGAGTTTGAGGATGGCCTGAGCAACGTGAGACTTCGTCTCAAAAAAGAAAAAAAACAAAACAAAACAAAAAAAAGACACCTGACCTCGGTCCTGAGATCTTTGCTTCCAACCGGAAAGTCCTCCCTGGATCTTTCGGGACATGTTATAGATGAATCCATCCCAACGGAAACCCCATTTGCGACACCAGCCCTCCTCCTAGGTACCCGCAGAACCCCCTCAAGTCTTCCTGTCCTTTCATGGCCAGCCTTCACCCACACAGGCTGCTCAGAGATCTCGTCGTTTCCCTCTCCTCATACTTTCCCCAGATAGCCCCTGAGCTTCTCCATGATGCTCCAGAGAATTGCTTTGCGCGGCCTACAGCCTTCTTCGGGTCCCCACCCACCCCTCCGAGCATCTCAGGGCCCTCAGACGCGGGGGCAGTTTCCAGATCTCTGACATTCGCCCTGCTCGATGCCAAGAGCGCCCCACTGCGCGGGTCCCACGGGTTCTGTCCTGCCACACGCGCCCCGCTGAGACTGCTTGTCCCGGGCCTCGGGGTTTGGCTTTGCTTCCCCAGCCCGATGCCACCGTCAGAGGGCGGCAGCCGCCGTCCGACTGCGGCTCCAGAAACGCCCTCCAGGCTCTGGTGAGGCGTGAAGCGGGGGTTTGCAGAGGGCGTGGGGTGCCCGCTTGCCTTCGGGGGCCTTGAGCTCAGGCAGGCGCGCGCGCCCACGGTTCCCGGTTCGCCCTGCTTCTCCCGGGCATTGACTGGCAAGGCGGACGGCCGCCGTGCGAAGGAAGGTGCACTCCCTGGACTCCGGCAGCCGAGGCAGGGTGGACGTCAGCCCGCCGAGCGGGCCGCGGACGGACACCGCCGCTTTGCTTTGTCTCAGGTCGTGCGGCGCATCCTCGCGTCCTAGCGGGCCGCTAGGGAAAGGTGCACCATCCGAGACAGAGTTAGACACGCTCGGGGCTGTTTGCCGATCCCCCGAGAATGAAGGGGGGGCGTTTCCCCTCCCCGGCCACCCGGACTCCTTCCGCCCGCAGTCACTGACAGGCCGAGGCCTCGCGACCTTGGGGGCCGGGGGAGACATTGTAACAGCACAGTTTCCCTGGGAAGGCTTGTCCTTAACCTTTCACCCTCGCGTCGGCCGCGCCACCCACTTTGGACTACATTTCCCGGCAAGCCCCGGACCCCAGCCGCACAAAGAGGAAGGTTCCACTGCGGAGTTTTCCCAGCATGCTTCCGTCTGCCGGTAACTCCTCTCCGCCCGGTCAAAGGCAAAGCCTCGCCGAACTTCGTTTCCCAGAAGACACCGGGCTCGCTGGGGCGACGCGCTCTACTCTCGGCGTCTCCTACATTTCCCGGAAGGAACTGCGGCGCAGCGCCCAGGGCAGAGAGCGGTCGGCGCCTGCTCGGCTTCCATTCCTGCCTCCTCCGGTTACGGGGTCTGCTCGGGCCGTGAGCGCCGCCCGAGACTTCATTTCCTAGCGTGCTTTCTACGCGGCTCCCCACCTGCAATGCGGTGAGGGCGTGGCGACGACTCCATTTCCCAGGGTGCCTCGAGACCTGAGGATCCACGGTTGCGGACTCCATCTCCCAGAAGGCACGCAACTCAGGCGGTCATGACAGCCCGTCGAGTAGGCGGGTCAATGAACTCCATTTCCCGGCGTGCATCAGGCTGGGCTGATGATCAGGGATGGAGTAGCTAAGACTTGGTTGCTGAGGAACTTGCTGTTGCCTCTGTGTAGTGCGTGTGTGGCTCGAACTGTGTTTTCCGAAGTGCTTTCGAGTTGGCTCTCCGCAGAGTCCAGTGACGTTATCCAGGACTCGATTTCCCGGCGTGCAGCGCGAACCACTTCCTCCCCCTCCCCCTGCGCGTCCAGCCACGCTGAGGTCTTGAGAACTCCATTTCCCGGCGTGCTGTGCGGGTCGAGGGTGGCGACAACGAAGCCGACGGCAGACGGACTTCATCTCCCGGCGTGCCCCGCGGCGGGCGCTGGGCCGGAGCCGGAGCCCGAACGGCGCGGCCTGGAAGAGGCCGGAGCCCAGGGGAGGCGGCGGCAGAGGCAGCGGCGGGGGCAGCCCAGGCAGCCCGAGCCCCGCGGCCTGGGCCTGCGCTCGGCGCCATGAGCGGCGGCGGGCCTTCGGGAGGCGGCCCTGGGGGCTCGGGCCGGGCGCGGACCAGCTCGTTCGCGGAGCCAGGCGGCGGAGGCGGAGGCGGTGGCGGCGGCCCCGGGGGCTCGGCCTCCGGCCCAGGAGGCACTAGCGGCGGGAAGTCGTCAGTCGGGGCTATGGGTGGGGGCGTGGGAGCCTCGAGCTCCGGGGTTGTCCCCAGCAGCAGCGGCGGAGGAGGCAGCGGTGGCCCCGGCGCGGGCACTAGCTTCCCGCCGCCCGGAGTGAAGCTGGGCCGTGAGTACTCAGGGGCGCCCTGTGGGGTGGTCATCTGGGTTTCCCAAGCCCATCAAACGGCGGTCAGATTCCTTCGTGTACCCACATAGGAGGTCGAGGTCACCGTGCTTCAAACCGGGATCTGAGCTCTCTGTCTCCAGATAAAGGGGTGTGGGGGCTTACCATCCCTTGGAGTTTAGAATCAGAATCGCCAACACCCGAGAAACAGAGGTCACAGGTCCCATTCTTCCAGTTATCAAGGTCTCAAGTACTTGACGGCGTTGCCATCACTGAAGAACAGGACCAGAGGTCATAGTTACTTGCCAGTGGTGATCTAGGATTATTGTCCCCCGTGAGACGAGAATAGGATCGCTGCCACCATCCTATACGAAAAGGGGGCTATCTCTTTCCTTTTCATCAAAAATGGGGGTTTGGATTAAGCATCTTTTAGAAATCCAGACCCAGGATTACTAGTGTTCCCACAGGACAGGGCCAGGCTTAAAACCTAAGGCCTGACATGACACCTAACCCACTGGAAATGTATAGACTTGTATCCCTAATGATGGAAGTGATCACTGCTGTTTACAAGGGAGAACAGATTGGGAACCAACATGGGCTTCAAATCAAGCTCATTGTCCATGTTCTTTGAAAAAAAATAAGAGGGGGTGGGGCTCTTGAGCAAACATGGAGGGGTCCACAAGTCACACCTTCTATAAAGCGTGGGTTTGAATTGCCTGGCCTGGCTCTGAACAAAAATCAGCTGTGTAGGGTTATTTTTCAACGTGTCACTCACTGCCCCCCCATAGAATTTGTTGATGTTTCCTAAAGGGAGGGGGTCACTAGGAGCGGCACCAAGGTTTGTTGCTCTCAGACAGGGACTGGGAGTCGGCAAGTCCCCAGGCAGGAGATGACCTGCCTTCTCAGGTTAGGTGCCTCTCTGGACGACAGGTGGGGAGGGCGGCAGCGCTCATCCCAGGGCAGAGCATTGAGTCAGAATAATGAACACTCGGCTCGTGCCTACCCAAGCGAGGGTCAGGGAAGGCCACTTCACCAGTCCATTTCTGTCACCCAGGAGCAGTGGTGGTGGTCGTGTGTGTGCCAGGGAGGGTGTAGAAGTCAGTGCTCTCTGGTTGTGAGAATGGCCAGTGAGTTCCTGAAGAAGGAACACCCCATAGTTCCCGCTCCTTCGAGTGGAAGATCCTCGCTGTGCCTGCCCTGTGGAAGGGGCCAAAGGCTGGGTCGCAGTGTGGCTGGTCCGCACCTGTGGCATTGGTGGCCCCAAGTCTTCACTGCTGCTTGCACTGAAGTAGCAATCAGGAAGTGCTTTACCCACTGATGGGAAATAAGTTTGAATGTACGTCGGAGGCAGAATTTAGGGTTCCTTGGGGATGGCTCCAGTAACTAATGTCTCCCCAAGCTCAGGTCTGGAACCCAAGGTGTGCCAGACGGTTACACGTGGAGTAACCACTGTCCCTTCCCCGTAGTGAGCTTTCCGAACACTTTGCCTCCCTGGGCTGTGGTGGCCAGAGACAAAGATGAGCGGACTGTGTTCCCTCTGTCCCGTAGGTGACAGCGGGAAGGTGACCACAGTGGTGGCCACTCTGGGCCAAGGCCCGGAGCGTTCCCAAGAGGTGGCTTACACCGACATCAAAGTGATCGGGAATGGTTCGTTTGGAGTCGTGTACCAGGCACGGCTGGCAGAGACAAGGGAACTGGTGGCCATCAAGAAGGTTCTTCAGGACAAAAGGTTCAAGGTAGCTTGGGTGGCTGGGTTTGGACACGGGGGGTGACTGCCGAGTGTGCTCAGCAATAGAGTTGCAGCCTGGAGTTTCACGTTCCTAGTATTCCATATTAATGTGTGCCTGTGTCTGACATCTGCATGCTGGCGCGTGTGTGCCTGGCTGCAGCTGTGACGTCTGCATGCTGGTGCGTGTGTGTGCCTAGCTGCAGCTGTGGAGGTCTGGCCAGTTGTGGGGAGTTGCTTCTTCTGCTGCGGGATCCAGGCAGGGATTGAACTCGCATCACCACGCTTGTCTACTGAAACATCTCACCAGCTGAGCCTGGGATGTCAGCAGGACCTAAGCGTGGGCCAGTGAGGGGCGAGGAGGGGAGGGACCTGGGGAGATGGGAAGTGAAAACCTCAGGACAGCGGACAGCTAATGTTTACTGGGGATTTCCTCAGCGTAAGCACTCGACAAGCACGTTCTGACTTAAGTTGCCTCAGTGGTCTCTGAGGGCAGGCGCTGCTGTTCCTGTTCCAAGTCAACAGACATGAAGCCGTGTAGTGAGGGCCCTTCAGCAGTAGGCTCTGGCCTGTTGGCCTCACAAGTCCTCCTTAACCCCTTGGTCGCATCTTTTCCAGAAGAAAAAGTCTGGTAAGGCTGATGCTAGCATCTCTGAAGGTGGCGCTCCACCTCAGGCCAACTGGGGTGCTCACTTAGCGCCTGTCTTGGTGCAGGGCTTTGTCCCTGGAGGAGATGCTCTGTGTGCTAGCAGAGGCCTGGGGAACTGAGGGCAGGAGGAGGGAGGCGGGGGGCTGTGTGCTGCTTGGAGGACTGTGCCAGACTGGATGGGATAGCCTGGGCTGGGGCCGAGCAGTGAGGGCTTTTGGACAGGATGCACTCTGGGGTGTCAGACCTGACAGGGAGCTGAGGCCTCAGAGGGTGGGGCAGAAGGTGGCCAGGTGTGGAGCGGAAGGTGAGATTGAAAGCTTGGAGTCTAGGCGCCGAGCTAGCATGGGGAGTCCCCAGTACTGCCAGGGAAGGTGCCAGGAGTCAAGGTGGAGCAGGCCACCACTGCTTGTCCAGTGCTGGGTGGTGCCATTCTTGTGCTCTTTAGTTTGGTCGTATGTGGGACTGAACCCAGAGTTCTACCCACGCTGTGCGAGCACTGCGCACTGAGCTAGCGAGATTCCCAGCACTCTTTCTCAATTTTGAGACAGAGCTGTGCTGAGTTGCCCGGACTGTCCTTGAACTTGAAGTCCTCCTGCCTTAGCCTTCTGAGTGGCTGAGACTGCAGGCCAGCCCCACCAGGCCTGACTTCAGAAAACTTTTCAGGATATGCTGAAGACTGGCCTGAGGGAAACAGTTGGCCTTTACACCTCCCCAGTGCTTAGAAAAGTGCTCAGAATCCAGTCTGAGTAAGCACGTGGGGGCTCGGGCTGCCCGACCTCTGGGCCTCCAGCGTCATAGGAGGAGGAGGAGCCAGGGTGAAGAAATGAGCCCCTCTTCTCCCTCCCACAGGCTTCCAGCCTTGAGTTTGGGTTCAGGGAACAGTTGCCAGGTTGGCTAGCAGAAATAGGTGTAGGGTGGGTGTGATGGCCCTGGGAGGAGGGGCGGGGCAAGGAGACTGGATGTACTGACTCTCCCTTCGCCCTCAAGAACCGAGAGCTGCAGATCATGCGGAAGCTGGACCACTGCAACATTGTGAGGCTGCGGTACTTCTTCTACTCCAGCGGGGAGAAGGTGAGGCGCTGGGGGCTGAGGTGGGGAGGTGAGGCACTGGGGGCTGAGGTGGCGCTACAGGTTGAGGTGGGGGGTTGTCGCCTTCTTCTACTCCAGCGGGGAGAAGGTGAGGCGCTGGAGGCTGAGGTGGGGGGGGGTTGCTGCACCCTGGTGCCAGCTATCTTCCTGCTTGCCTTTCCCAAGAGGTCCTCACTGTTCTCTGCACACCTCCCCTCTTTCCTTAAGATGCCTCACATCTCTCTGTTGCTCTCCAGAAAGATGAGCTGTATTTAAATCTGGTGCTGGAATATGTTCCTGAGACGGTGTACCGGGTGGCCCGCCACTTTACCAAGGCCAAGCTGATCATCCCTATCATCTACGTGAAGGTAGGCCGCAGGCCCACAAAGGCCGTGTCAGCGGGCTGCTTACTCTTCCAGGTTGGTCGATGGAGGCTTCTGTTCTCTGTCCTCAGCTCTGTAGCTTGCAAATGGCTTTGGCTAAGCCAAGGCCAAGGGTGTGGGAAAGGAACTGCACCACACAGCAGAGCCAGTGCCATTGGGGTTGGGGCAGATGGGAGAGCGGAGCAGCAGGAAGGGTGTGCCCACGCAAGGAACCAGGCCGCCTCTCCCCCGTCTCCTGTGGCCTGCTTCCTCATGGCTTAGGTACCTTGCACCTGGCGAGCTGACGCCAGTGCGGGCTGTGCCAGCGGCTGCTGGGTCACACACACCAGGAAGGAGCTCTCCAGAGCTCACTCCAGTGCTGAGCATTCCGAGGCACAGCCAACTGAGGCCCAGGCCTTGCCCTGGAAGAGCTGTTTGGCTGGGTATGGTAGCACGCACCTTTTGTCCGGGTACTCAGGAGGATCTCTGAGTCAAGGCCATCCTGGGCTACTTCGTAAGTTCCAGGCCAGCCAGGACTCTGTAGATAGACCCTGTGTTTTGGTGAGGTGACAGGCACCATCAAGGAAAATGATAAAGCTCAGGAGCTGCTGCTGTGTAGAGGGCCACAGGGCTTTCCTGCCTGGCTTGGGGGTAAGGAAGAGCAGGGAATGCTGGGAGGAGGGGTCCCAGAAGCAGCCTTGGTGTCCGGAGAACCCAAACTGGAAGGTCATGGCTGCGTGCAGTGGTGCATGCCCATGACCCCAGCACTGGGGGTGGGTTTCCAGTTCAAGGCCAGCCAGGAATCCAGTGTATACCCATTTCAAAAGAAAAACCCCAGAAAGGTTCTGTGGATAAAGGCGCTTGCTGCTAAGCTTGAGCACCAAATCCTGGGACACAAATGCTGTGGAGACAACACCAGTAAGTCACCCTGATCGCCACTTGTGGTCTGTGGCACGTGTGCAGCCTCCTCCCTAGAGGCATGCACACACAATCAAAATGTACCAATTAAGAACAGCTCAAAACTGAAAGCCTCACTTGGGTTGTAGTCCGTGGGCGTCGGGGAGGCAGGAAGTGCGCTGCAGCCTGCGCACGGGTGCCGCTGTCACCCGAGGGAGGCGGAGGCCCGCTGCAGCTGGCGGTTGTGGCGAGAGAGGAGGCAGAGTGCCTGGCCCCGGCCTGGGCTGTGGCAGGACTTCTGGTGTCACTCCTGAGGCCACGCCGGGTAATGGAGCGGAGTTCCTTACAGCTGGGAACGGGGCCTTCAGGTGATTGTGGCAGGCACTGAAGTTTGGAGCAGGAGTGGAGGAGGTGCGGCCATGGGCGGCCAGCTTGGACAGCAGCCGTACGTGGGCCCAGCAGTGTGTGAGCGGGCTGGGCTGAGCGCACGTGCCCTGCCGTCCCAGGTGTACATGTACCAGCTCTTCCGGAGCTTGGCCTACATCCACTCCCAAGGCGTGTGTCACCGCGACATCAAGCCGCAGAATCTGCTTGTGGACCCCGACACTGCTGTCCTCAAGCTCTGTGATTTTGGCAGGTAGGTTGACCTGGCGCCTCTGGAATGCCTGAAGGGGTGATAGAGCTTGAGGCTTGTTTTCCTGCCTAACCCTGCCCATCTCTTCCCACAGTGCAAAGCAGTTGGTTCGGGGGGAGCCCAATGTCTCCTACATCTGTTCTCGGTACTACCGCGCCCCAGAGCTGATCTTTGGAGCCACAGATTACACCTCATCCATCGGTCAGTGGGGAGAGCTGGGCAGTGAGGGTCTCAGCCACTGCTGCCGGCACGGTGATGAGAGCCTGCTGTCTGTCCTTGCCGGGCTCACAGGCCACAGAGGCTGTGTCTGTGTCTGTCGAGGGCAGCCAAGCAGTCCACGGCTGCCAGCCAGCAGCTAGCCAGGGCTGGAGAGCTGGCCAGGGCAGGCCTGAGACCTCCTGTCTGACTTGACTCCAGAGTCCACTTCACCTAGAACCTCCCAGTCAGCCTGTTCTCGGCGGGGAAGAGGCTGGCAGCCACCTTAGGGCTGTTACCGCGGGGGTACGGCCTGCTCCAGGGCCCGTCTTCCTCTGCTCAGGGTGGCATTACCCTCTTCCAGGCCAGGGGAAGGGCTGAGACGACAACATGTCTGTGAAAGGGTTGAAGGGGAATGTCAGTCTGAGGAGCTGGTGAGGTCCGTAGGTGTGAACTTGGACATGCAGGTCAAGGTACAGAGTAGTGAGGGGAGAGCAGGCCAGGCCACATCTCTTCCTATGGGCAGGACAGAGGCCAGGCGGGGAAGCTAGTCCAGGATTGAAAGCTTTCTTGTGACCTGAAGTACACAGGTGCCAGTTGGCAGGGTCTGACCTTGTGTGGGCCTGGTTGAGCAGCAGGGAAGGGTTCATTGGGGTCACTCAGAGGGCACATTGGCTACAAGTACACCAGGCCTGGAGAGCACAGCTGGGCAGGCGCCTTCTGTTTGACAGTGCTGGTGCAGCGCCTCTGGGGCAGCCACAAGGAGCAGTGTTGGCAAAGGGGTGGGCTGCGTGGCTGTGGCTGCCCAGCGCTGAACTGTCTTTCCCTTCAGATGTGTGGTCAGCTGGCTGTGTGCTGGCTGAGCTTCTTCTCGGCCAGCCCATCTTCCCTGGGGACAGTGGGGTGGACCAGCTTGTGGAGATCATCAAGGTGAGGGGCAGGGCCCAGGAGAGCAGGGGAGACCTGAGGAAAGGGCCCTTGCCTCAAAGCCCTCCCCTTCCTTCACAGGTACTAGGAACGCCAACCAGGGAGCAGATCCGAGAGATGAACCCAAACTACACAGAGTTCAAGTTCCCCCAGATCAAAGCTCACCCCTGGACAAAGGTAGGGGCAGAGGTAGGGACGTGCACAGCATGGCTGAAGGGTGGGTCCCTTTGGAGGCCAGCTGCTCTGGGAGTCCATCTGGCTTGAAATTCATGGCTTGTGGGGCTGGAGATGGCTAAGTAGTTAAGAGCACTTGTTACTCTTGCAGAGGACCTGGGATCGATTCCCAGCACCCACATGGCGGCTCACAAGCACCTGTAAGCCCAGATCCAGGGGATCCTACAGGCATGCATGTGGTTTAACACACGTTCACAGGCAAAACATTCATATACAGAAGTAAAGTTATGGCGGGGGCAATGTCTGAGATCACCCAGGGAGGCAGTCAACACCACTTTGAGGTTGTGAAGTTTATAGAATTTTGGAAGGTGTGAACCGATAGGCGAATACAGATCCCCGTTGATGGCGGCGACAAACTGAGTCTGGCCTCAGGGTCCACGAAGCCCTGGAGCCCAAGCTAGCTGCCCGTCCCCGTGTCTGTGCCTGTTTCCTTACAGGGGAGGTGGGTGTCTGCGGGCTGGCAGCCACAGGTGGGCACGAGACGACACTTGGCGTGCCAGCACCTCCCCCACTCACTTCCGCCCACAGGTGTTCAAATCCCGGACACCACCGGAGGCCATTGCACTCTGCTCGAGCCTGCTGGAGTACACGCCGTCCTCACGGCTGTCCCCACTGGAGGCCTGCGCACACAGCTTCTTTGATGAGCTGCGGTCCCTTGGAACCCAGCTCCCCAACAACCGCCCGCTTCCCCCCCTCTTCAACTTCAGTCCTAGTGGTGAGAGCACAGCTTGGGGCCAGTAGAGTTGTCAAGGAACATGGGGAGGGGCTCCGGCAGCCCTGGACCCCAGCAAGGCATCTCCACACTGTGGCTGGGTGCTGGCCGTTTCCAGTTTCCTACCCAAAAGTCTTGTGGCTGCAGTCCCCACCACCTGGCCTTACCAATTACTAGGTCCTTGCTTGGCGCCCCATCCTAACCCTCACTGGCTCCCAGATGCCCCGCCTCCCCCCGACTGCTGACGCCAACTCCTGTTTGCAGAACTCGCCATCCAGCCGTCTCTCAACGCCATTCTCGTCCCTCCTCACTTGAGGTCCCCAGCAGGCTCCGCTGCCCTCTCCACGTCCTCACAAGGTAAGGTGGGGACCCTGCGCCAAGGGTTAAGGCAGCGCGTGTGGAGTAGGGGTTTGTCCTTGGCTCCTATAGTGTCCTGCAGGTTTTGGTTGCTGTCATTTGATGGCACAGAAGGCCTATCTTACAGTACAGGGCAGTCCTGCCCGCATTTGTGTTTAGAGGCTAATTGCAAGACCAAACATTTCTTTGGTCTGAACAAATAAACAGAAATTTGCCCACATTTAAAGACTGGGCCATTATGGGTGCAAAACCAGATTTCCTGTTTCTCTGGGGAAGAAAATCAGACTCAGCAGCCATGGTCTGCCTTTCTCCAGACAGCAGTAGTGAGCTACTTAGTGTCATCTGAGTCCGAAACTGAGAGCGACAGCTGTCAGCTCCTTGCATAGTGTCTTGAAGCAGCGAGCCATGCTCTCTGCAGAGGTTAACTGTCTGCTCCTTCCCCTCCTTCAGCTTTAACTGAGACTCAGACCAGCCAAGACTGGCAGGCAACTGATGCCACACCTACCCTCGCCAGTTCTTCCTGAGGGCCCCACCCATGACCCCTCCATGCCCATCTGGGACCTCCCAGGCGGGGCTGGGAAGGGGCCGTAGCCCGTCAAGATCCTGCCCTGGCTGGGCCTAGACTAGAGGGCAGAGGTGAATGAACTCCCCAGCATCTCGGCTCCCTCACCAGCCTCACCTGTGTGGCGGGCTTTTTAAAGAGGATTTTAACTGGTTGTGGGGAGGGAAGAGAAGGAAGACAGGGGGCTGGGGGGTATGAGGACCTTCTACCCCCTTGGTCCCCTCCCCTCCCCTCCCCCAGGCACTCCTTCCCGTCTCCCATGTCCCTTGTAAATAGGACCAGCCCAGCCCACCTCCTCTCCCCTTCCCTGGCCTCCTGGGTGTAAATAGATTGTTATAATTTTTTTCTTAAAGAAAACGTCAATTCACACCATCCAACGTGCCCTCCCCCTCAGCTGTACTTCCCCTCCTGTCTTCTGCTCCCAAGGCTTCCTCCCTCACCCCGTCCTGTAAGGAGGGGACTAGGGAGAGCCCCTGGTGTCTTAGTTTTCACAGTAAGGTTTGCCTGTGTACAGACCTCCGTTCAATAAATTATTGGCATGAAACCCTTCTTCCTGTCTGGCTGCTTGTTTCTGCAGAGGTGACAGGGCTTAGGGTTTGGAGGGAGCTGCACTTTGGGCTGGGGGACACTGAGAAGCCGCAAACCTTATCTACCACAGACATGGAGCCTCCCGGTGATCTGGAGACTGGGCTCCAGAGTGCTCAGAACCCCAGAGGCAGAGTCAGGACCTGAACACAGGAGTGTGTCCCAGCCCAGGGCTGCGGGGTCCTGGCTGGAGAGGACACCCCTCTGGCCAGTATCTAACTGCCTGTGGACTCCCCGGCCGGGGGCATGTGTGGGCAGGAGGCTGCCCAGGCTTGCTTCTGTCTGAAGGGGCGCCCACTTGCTTCACTTTTCTTAGGGGTGCTGGGAAGTGGCCCCAGGCTCCCAAATACTGGGAGTGCAGGCTTGTACCACCTTGCCTGACTCTTCCCCTTGACTTTTAAAATAAAACATGCTGGAGCCAGATGGCGGGGACCATGGGCAGAAAGAAGTGCTATCTCCGCAAGCAGCGAGTGGGTGGGAGGCTCCAGAAAAGGAGGGGACATCTTTGGGTTCTCCTGATGGATTCTACTGATACACAAAAAGGAAATTTGGGACATATCTGTGAGAGGAGTCAGAGTCCCAAGATTCTGAGCTCTGCTAGATGCTTACATCAGCCCCAGGGGAACCTTTTTGCCCTGCAGGACAGAGCTTAGCCTCCTTTCCTCAAACCAGTAGGGTGAGCATGGCTGGTTTGCGTTAGAGGATGGACGGACCCAGTGTCGCCGCCTCCTCCTGGCTGACTCTAGTCATCAAGGTGGTCTCGCCTGCTGCCAATTCAACCTTTCCTGGACCGCTGCCAGCCTGCCCCACCCTTCCTGTGACACTGCCTTCACCTACTGAGCTCCATTCTGCTTCACTTGGAGTGTCGCAGTCTGCAGAGGCCCGAGTAAACTCTGCCAACCGACCTCAGTTAACCTACATATGCTTAGGGCAGGGAAGGACACTCTATGAAGATGGGATCCCCCGTTTCCATGGCCCCCAGACCCCAAATCATCATGACACCGCCTTCTCGGGGTGCAGAAGTCCCTTCTGCTGTTTGGGGTTCCGGTCTTACTCAGCCACGCAGACGGCTAAGCACGGTGCTAGCATGAACACCTCCAGCCAGCTAAAGGCCTTCGGCAGCCCTCTGCCCGTTTCCTTACTTGTACACCATGGATGAAACCCACATCTACCTCAGTGCTAAGTGTCCTGCCCAGCGCTGCCCTGGCTGGGGGTGCCCTGCAGCTCTGCCTGGGTGGCTTGCCTGAAACGTTCTTCTCCTCTGGCATGGGCAGTTCAGGAACTGGCACCACTAGCAAGTCTCCAGCAGTCCAGGACTCCCTAGCCCTGACGAGCCTCTAGCCCCAGGGACATGGCACGTGCCAGAGAATCTGCGGACACGCAGGCTGAATGAACCACAGGCACTGTCCGCTTCGTGGCAAGCTGTCTGTACTTCAGACTGCTGCTCCGGCCGGGCCGAGCACAGAGCTGTGGCTCCTTCCTGGGTCAGAGTCACCCTGTCTGAGCTGAGCACTGGGGTAACTGGGGGTACGTACAGATTTCTTTTCATACTGTCAAGACTGAGATGAAGGCCAGAGAAACTGAGTGCCTTCCTGTGCCAGACACAGCTAAATCCCAGGCCCCCCAGCCCAGGGCAGGACTGGGGGTGGGGTTACAATCAGAAGGTCTGAAGAGGTATATGAGAGTCTGGCACGGGTCTGGCATGTGGCTGGTGCTCAGTAGAGGTTACCTGCTGTAGCTGAGCACCAGCTGATGCAAAGAGCCTTGGCAAACCCTTAGGGCCTCAGAGTCACCCTGGGCAGAGGAAGCTGACAGGAGACCTCTGGGAGGCCTGTCCCCGTTCTGAGGAGTCAGAAGTTAGAAGAGGCCAGCGGGCTGGATTCTGATGGGTGGGTACCAGATTAGCTTGCCGGAGGGGTCCTCCTCTCCCCTGAAGTGCCTAGACTCAGCCTTGTGACCTTTCTTTCTGTCCCTGCTCTCGAGTTTTGTCAAACGAAGGCCGTGTCCAGCTGTAACAGCCCACTGGCCTCGCTGGCCCCCAGTGCTGCCTGGCAGAGCTGCAGTGTGTCCTCCAGTGCCAGGGGCTGGGACGTCTCGATGATGGCGATGGTCTCGCCAAGCTCCGTGCACATGATAGTCTGCTGCGGTTCAGGGGGCGGAGGCGGGACCGGAGAGGGCGACCTGGGAGGCTGGAGCGTCAAAGTCCTGGCCCGGGCATGGACCCGCTGGTGCAGCCGGAGGCCCGCCATGGCCCGGAACCAGCGGCCACAGGTCCCACAGTAGTGCGGACTCTTGCTGTACAGACCGGTGATGGGAAGGCGAGGGGCACGCGCAAAGGCCACGGGCCGGAGGTGCAGCCGCCGATGCTGCTGCAAGTTGGAGCTCTGCGTGAAGCGCTTGCCGCAGTCCAGGCACTGGTAGGGCCGCACCCCCGTGTGGGTCAGCTGGTGGCGGCTGAGGTTGGCCAAAGAGGCAAAGGTCTTGCCGCAGGAGTGACACTGGAAGGGCCTCTCGCCCGTGTGGGTCCGAAGGTGGTTGCGTACGTGGACCAGCTTCTTGAAGCCCTTGCCACAGACCCCACAGCGGTGCCGGCGTTCCGGGGGGCCGTGCACGGCGCGCCGGTGCCGGGAGAGCCGGGAGGCTGAGGCAAAGGACTTGGGGCACTGCGGACAGGGCAGCTGGGCGGCGGGGGGTGGAGGTGAAGGTGTGGGCTCGGCCGGAGCTGGGGAGACGGCTGCCGCCCGGCTGGGGGCTCCGCTTTTCCCAGCGTGCGTCCGTCGGTGGTAGAGGAACTTGGTCATGTTGCTGAAGGTCTTGCCACAGCGACAGCGGTGCAGTGGGTTGGCGGTGTGGGCCCGCCGATGGGCCACCAGTGTGAGCTCCGTGCCGAAGCCGCGGCCACAGTCCACACAGAGGTAGCGGGCCTCTCCGCGGTGCAGCCGCTGGTGCTGCTCCAGAGAGGCCGCCTTCTTGAAGACCTTGGAGCAGGCGGTACACTCGTGGGTGCCGCCCACGTGAGCCCGGCCGTGGGCCGTCAGCCGGTTAGCGGAGCTGAAGCTGCGCTGGCACTGGCTGCAGTGGAACGGGTGGGTGGCTGACGCGGGGCCTGATGCCCGGCGGTGTCTGCGGCGCGCCCCTGAAGAGGGGCCGTGCTGCGAGCAATCCCCACAGCTCTGAGCAAGGCCAGCGGTGCGCTCGTCATCCGCCTTGTCGCCAGCAGGAAGCTCTGCAGCGGCTTCCTCCTCATCGGTCTCCTCCTCCTCCTCTTCATCCTCTTCCTCTTCATCCTCCTCCTCCTCTTCCAACCCATTGCGCTCTTCCTTCTCCAGGGAGTCAAAGTGGGTGCCCTGATGCTCCAGGAACTCCTCAGGGGTGGCACAGAGGGCGGAGCACTCGGGACACTCGTAGGGCTCCATCTTGACTTCTGGGGGCACGGTGGGGGGAGGCAGAGGCGGCTCGGCGGCGTTGCTGGAAAGGTGCTGCGTCTTCCGGTGAGCTACCCACAGCTCGGGGGAGGGGAAGAGCTCCCGGCAGTCTCCACACTGGTACTGGATCTGGCTTGCGGCCTCCTGCAGGTGGGCGTCCTGATGGGCCAGGAGCTCGCTCGGAGAGAGGATGAGCTGACTGCATTCACCACACTGGAAAGGCCCCTCTGCAGCACCAGGCACTAGCTCCGGCCCCAGGCCCGCGTCCCGGGCAGCCTGTGTGTCCTCCTCTGACACCACGGGCAGGTGCTGCTCCTGGTGGGCCAGGACCTCCTCCAGGGTGTTGTAGAGGCTGCCGCACTCGGAGCACATGAACTGGTGGTGCTGGAAGAAGAGGGACGAGGCCAGGGCCTCCCCTGAGGTCAGGTCAGCCACTGCTGTCGCCATGTCCGCCAGCTCTCCGCACAGAGGTGCTGAACCTTCCACTGCTCCTGGTGACTGTGTTGGCATCTCAGCTGCCTCTGCCACCGTCTCTGCCATCACGCAGGAAGGCAGTGCCTGGAGCAAGTGGGCAGAGGCCAGTGGTGCACAGCAGACGCCTAAGGAGCACGCACTGTCTTGGGAGACCCCTGCTCGCTCTCGCTCCACTGCTCAGCAGTCTGTCAGGCAAATCGCAGGTCCAAGTTTACCCTCAGGCTTTCATGATCCCACATCTCTGGGCCTGTCCCAGCCGCTCTGCTCAGGGACCTGCAAGAGAATGGGCACTCGGGAACCTGGCCTCTGAGGCCACCCTGAGGCCCAGTGACACCCTTTGTAAAAACACACACACAGCTTCCCTCCCCCTCCCTCGCTCAGTCTTCCCCCACGTGGTTTCCTCTTTGTGCAACACCGTCCAGTCCCACCCCCCGTCACCCCGTGTACTCACACAGACCAGTATTGAAGGGGGGAGTGGGCACTAGACTTCCGTCAGCTCGATTCTGCGCGCTCCCGCTTTACTTTCCCTCCGCACACGCTTTTCTCGCCTGTGAAATGGAAGCAAACCTCGGATTGACCAGAAAGCCTAAGGCACCCCATTAACAAAAGCCAACGCTTGGCTTGAGGCCAGGCAGCCTCAAGCTGTGGGAGAGAGGCTGCCTCTGAAGGGGGCCTTCTGCCTCAGCCTCCCGGGCCCGAAACCACAGGTGGACGCACAGAGCCGCCCACCCTGCCACTCTGTCCTACCTCCTCTGCTCTGTCTGGTCTCAACCTAACCCTGCCCCTTTCCCACAATTGGGGCCCACGGTTAGTCCCATGAACCCCCGAGCCTAGGAACTAGCCACCTGATTCAATCCCTACTTTTTTCTTCTTCAGTTTTTTCAACACAGGGTTTCTCTGTGTAGCCTTGTCTGGCCTGGACTCACTTTTGTAGACTGGCCTTGAACCGAGAGACCCGCCTGCCTCTGCCCCACCCCCCAGCACTGAGATCACAGGCTCAATCCCCACACTGTAAGTTTTCTTTATTAATTACAATTTATTCAGTTTATATCCCGGCTGGAGGCCCTCCCTCCTTCAATCCTAACATTTTGAGGAGGTTTTATTTTTACTTTATTATATTTTTATTGTCCAACCCCCCCATGCCTGGAGCTAAGATAGCAACATAACAGGATTTGGTCCTCCTCCCACCACGTGGGTTCTGGGGTCAAACCCAGGTCAGAGGGCTTAGTGTCCATTGCCTTTACTACCCACTGAGCCACCTGGAAACACCACTGTTTGTTTGTTGTGCTTATGTTACAAAGTCTGTACGCACAAGTGAACGCCAAGGCATGTGTGTGGCATACTGAGGACACCTCTGTGGAGTTCCTTCTTTCCTCCCACATTGATGCGGGTGCTGAGGATTGAACTCGGGTCATCAGGGCTGCATGGCATGCACCTTTACCTCCTGGGAGTTTCTTTTTTTGAGACAGGGTTTCTCTGTGTAGCCCTGGCTGTCCTGGACTCCCTTTCTTTACCTCCTCATTTCTGTGCAGACTTTAGCTGCTCATTTACGGCTCCCAGAGGGCAGGAATTTGTTTCCTCATCACCGAGGTGGTCATGGTGGCCATCCAGCACAGTGTGCACACAGAGGTATGCAGCCACTAAAGAGGGCTCCCTACTGGAAGGGTATGACTTTCACAACGCGCAGCCCAGCACAAGGCCCTGTTTTCAGTTGATACCCAATATATGCTCCGTGAATAAATGATTTGCTAAATACTCAGAAGCTAAACTTGCCTTGTGTGCCAATTCCAAATCCCCCCCCCCAAGTGGGTTTATTCGTTTTGTCTTGAAACATCTCACCCCTTGGCCCTGGCCTGTGTAGAACTCAATGCGAAGAGCGGCCGCGCCTTAAACTCTCAAACTCTCGGAAGCCTAAATGCTTCCCCCTCCTCAGTGTTGGCAGAAAAGCACGCGCCACCTCACCTGGCTCCCCACGGAGTTTAAGCCATTCCATGAAGGATTTTCCTAGAAATAATCACTCCCGGCGGGGAGGTGGAGGATCGCACTTTGCCTTGATTACAGCCCCACTAGCGAGACAGACCTCCCTCCAGGGTGGGATCAGAACCGGCGACGTGGCTTGTCTCAGGTAAGGAGCGGGTGGACAAACTTTACAAAGTAGGGAGGAGCGCCCGCACGGGGAAACTTGGCGCCACGACCCAACCCTGTGACTCCTACGGGAACCCTGCGTCTCCTCTAACGTCATCCTTCCGAAGGGCGCCCGGCAGACAGCACGGACACGCTCCGAACCAGAGCAGCACCGGCACGGGGAAGCTGGCCCGCCCGGCCTGCATTCCTCACCGCCGACCCCACGGCGTCGCGGGCCGGAGGATGTGTCCGATCCCGGGGGCGAGGGTTCAACTCCCCGCGACGCGCTTCCTCTCCCGGCCGCCCCTCCGCGGGCAGCGGGAGGGCCGCTGCGGGGCGGGGGTCCGGGGCACGGCCGGGCGCGCGGTCAGGGCCCCCGGCGCAGGCCCCGCGGCCCCGGCGCGCCCCCGGCGCGCCCTCGCCCTCCCTCCGGCCGGCGCGGTCCTCCCCGCCTGCCCCGCGGCGCCCTCGCCGGCCCCCTCACCTTCGAGCAGCCTCTGCCGCTCTTGACACGGACCCTCCGCGCCGGCGTGCGGGACCCCGCACTATCCACGCCTCCCATTGGGCGGCGCCTCGCCCCGGGCGGCCAATCGGAGGCGGCGGCGCGGGCCACGCGCCCTCGCGCCTGCGCGGTGCGGCCCAGGCGGGGCTCGGCGAGGGCCTCGCGCACACGGCGGCGCGCTGCGGCAGACGCGCCTGCGCAGTGCCGCCGGGCGGGCCGCTCCCCGCCCGAGGTTTGAAAAGTGGGCGCAGGGAGGCGTGCCGGCCGGGTTGGGGGGCGGAGTGGGCGGCGCGGGGCGCGGCGGGGGTCCGGTCACCGCGGAGGACCCCGATCGTCCAGGGCGGACGCCCCGGAGGCTTCTCTCCGGGGCTGCCTCCGTTGTGCCCCCTGGCAAGGCGCGCTCGGATCCGATCCGCCCCCAGCATTAATGTTATCACACAGGTAAAACAGGAAGACAGTCACACGTCCGGACCCAGCCTGTGATCCCTGTGATCCCAGCCCTCGGGAGGCAGAAGCAGCCGGAGTTCTGAGTTCGAGGCCAGCCTGGTCTACCAAGCGAGTGCAGGGCGGCCAGGGCCACACGGAGAAGCCCTGTCTCCGTGCCAAGCCACAACAAACAGCCCGATGCGCCTCAGTGCCCACGATCGCCCACCCTTCCGCTTATGAAGCCTTCCCCCCACCCCGAGTCAGTGACGTTCACGGGGGCGCCCGCAGCTCGGGCGGGGGTGAGCCGGGGCCTCCCCGGAGCCTAGTTCCCGGGTGGAGAGCCGTGTTGTGCCCGGCACGTGCCAGCCCTGCCCTCGCGTCACCCCCGAGGGAGGAGGCGCGGCCGTCACGCCTCGGGCCGCTTGAGGCGACGCGGACAGGCTCGCCCCGTCGGGTGCGGGCTGGGGGAGCCTCTGGGCGGCCCCGAGGGCCCAGCGGCGACGGCGGAAGGCCGCGCCAACCGTGGGCGTGAGCGGTCGCGGGGGGCGAGTGTAGGATGCGCGCGTGGGGTGATCCGGGAACGGCCGGGGCCTCGGTGAACTGGGGCCGGGGCGCGGCGGGGCGGGGCGGGGCGGGCGGCCCGGGAGGGGTGGGGCTCGGACGCGCCGTGCTGCGCCTGCGCCGTAGGGGCGTGGCGCTCGCACCTGCGCGAGTTGGGCGGAGGGGGAGGAGCGAGGTGACGCAGGCGTAATAATAGAGAAGGTGCCAGAAAGATCCAAAACAAGTGGCTGCGGCCGTCGCCCCGGAGTCGCCGGACGCTGGCATCTGGTGAGGCTCCGGGGAGGCCGAAGGGCGGCTGGTGGAGGGGCGCCGGCGCCGCCCGGGTGCTGGGCGAGGGCAGGGCCCACCACCTGACCGGGGCGAGGGCCCGAAGGTGCCACCTGTGTGGCGCTCAGGGCCGGCGCGGCCGGGCCCGCTGAGCCGGGCACCGAGGGCGACTCGGGGGAGGCGTTGGGGCTCCCAGGGTCACCGGGCCTTGGACAGGGTGCCCTGCGGTGGGCCGTGAAGCTCTGGAGCCGAGCTCCTGGGTCGCTCGGTGCCAGGTTCGGACCGTACCACCCGTGGAGGGCCATCTGCCTGGGCTAGGCCCTCCCGGCTGGTCGTGGCTCGGAGGGGTCCAGCGTGGAGCCGCGGGCGCTACCACTCCTGCCGGTGGGAGGGAGAGGCTGAGGCCGTTGAGGGTGTGGGGGTGACCCTGCCCGGAGACACCCCCGGGGGCCACCGCGTCCCTGACCGCCACCTCCTCCCCGCCGTGTGGGTTCTAGGCCCTGGTTCTGAGCTTGTTCCGCACCCCTCCCCTGGGAATGGCGTTGTCCGGGCCGACCCCGGCCCCGAGCTGGGAGGAGGAGGAGTGTTTGGATTACTACGGCATGCTGTCGCTTCACCGTATGTTCGAGGTGGTGGGCGGGCAGCTGACCGAGTGTGAACTGGAGCTCCTGGCCTTCCTGCTGGATGAGGCACCCGGCGCCCCCGGCGGCCTGGCCCGAGCCCGCAGCGGCCTGGAGCTGCTTCTGGAGCTGGAACGCCGTGGGCAGTGCGACGAGAGCGACCTGCGGCTGCTGAGCCAACTCCTGCGCGTGCTAGCCCGCCACGACCTGCTGCCACACCTGGCGTGTAATCGGCGCCGGCCAGGTAAGCGCTGGCGGGGAGGTGAGGACTTCCGGGGCCCGTCCCCCCTTCCACAGTGGAAACCCCAAAGGGAGCGGCCATGGCCTGGGTAGGACTGAACTTGTGCTATTTGGCCTTGTGGACAATGGTCGTGGCCATTGTTCATGGAACTTTTTGAGCCAGGCAGAGGTGAACTTGTCATGTGTGAACCTTATAGCCCCCCATCGCACGGGGAAAACAACAGGTTCGGAGCCCCTAAGCACCGTGGCTGCGTGTGAAAACTGAGAAACGACAGCCAAAATGCCAGTTCGTGAAGCCTGCGTTAGAGGAGGACTCAGTAACAAATAAGGAGCTTAGATTTAGACTGAGCGAGAAGGGGAGAGAGCCACAAATGGGGGTGGTGACCCTAAATTGGGCAGCGATGGAGGGAGAGTTTTCTAAGAAATGGCACTTCGAGTAGCAGCGGGGGAAGGGCATGGAAATGTGTCAGATGCCTAAGCCTAACACATGTAGCAAATACGGGCAGGATTCAAACCTGCCTGCCCTGTTTCCAGGGTTGAGGCCCTCCCTTGGTTCTTGGGCAAAAGGGGAGGGGCTGGGAGGGTCAGGATGCCAGGAGGCCTGTGGAGTCTTCCTTGGGAGATAGTGCGCCGGGGTTGGGGAGGGTCTTCTGAGCTTTCCTGTCCCGTAAGAGGCCTGTGGGATTCGTGTAAGCAGAAGGGCACCTCCAGGGATCGGCTGTCTGACTGTGGAAAATATGTCTGCATGTCAGGCCCGGGAAGAGAAGAAGAGAGGCCTACGAAGGCCGTGGCCCCCCAGAGTCAGCTGGTAGCAGAAGGGGGCAAGGGCCATTGCAGGGACCTGGGCGGGCTCTGCGAGTCGGAGCTGTTGACCTGGGTTGGGCAGCCCCGGGAGCACTCTGCCTTGGGAGGCGTGGGTATTTGGGTGTGTCCCCTGAGGGGCCGGGAGCCTGGGCCGGGAGGAAAGGTGCCATGAAAGCTGCCCCTTCTCTCTCCGCAGTGTCCCCTGAGCGCTACAGCTGCGGCAGTTCCAGCCCGTCCTCCAGCAGGGCGGACGACGGTTGCGAGCGTCGGCGACAGTCCCGGCAGAGGCGATGGGACGCAGGTGAGGCCACTGCGGGGACACTGATGGTGTCTCCCCCCCTCCCGCAGCGTGACTAACCTGCACCCGGCCCTTGAAGGGAGCGGCCCACGGGCTTAGGCTGTGTTTGTTACTGCTGAAGGAAGAAGCCTGTCCTGAAGCAACAGGCTTGCGTCACAGGGACTCGTGTTTAACTCTGACATCACGTCATGGCATGTGACCTGGCAGTCACATGGCTGGACACGGTCTGGGGTTTATTTGTTTATCTATCTATCGGTGATTGCCTTTACCTGGTTAGATTTCTGTGCTGTAGTCAGTGTGCACATACACAGCTGTGCTTCACATATCTAGAGAACTTAAATATACAGAGAACATCTTCACTCGGATTCAGGGCTGACTAACATTCTGCCGTGTGTGTGTGCGCGCGCGTGTCCACAGCCGCGTGAATTCACGTGCGCAGGGGCTGGCGCAAGCGTCTTCCTTATTCACTGCAGTTACTGAGACAGTACTGGGTCTCTGCTGAACCTGGAATGTAAGAAGGTCAGTGTGGCTAGCCTGCGTGCCCCGGGTACCCCAGGACCTGCCTCCAGAGCACTGGATCCCGGGGGGCTCGCTCCCTCCTCACAGGCCTAACCCCCCCAACCCCCCCATGCCGCCTCACGGGCCTTGCTGCTGGGCAGTGACTCTCCTGCTGTGGTTGGTAGTGTACAGCGGTGCTTTTCAGGGCGCTCTGCGCTCGGATGCTCCTCAGGGGGACTTAGTTACCTCTCGTGAGTCCTGCCTGGACCAGTTACCAGTTTGTAAGTGGTGACTTGTTTGTTTATTGCTTGTGTTTGGCAGCTTTTTTATGAACAGACACTTGAGACAGGCTTTCAGTCGCCCAGGTCCTCCTCGGCCTGCCGAGCAGCCAGCTTACTGGCTTGTGCTGTGAGGCCGGAGCACAGAGAAGTTTTTAAACTGTTGTTTTAATTACCGCTTTTCCGTTCCTGAGGTAGGAGGCATCGAACCTAGGGCTCTGTACTGCGAGGCGGCTCCTCACCAAGCCACGCCCAGGCCCTCCCTGGGCCGCTTAGGCCTCTGCAGTTGGGCTGCTCTCCAGGCTTTTTTCTCTTTCCAGTTAACTACAGAGGCTCACTCTAGACCAGGCTGGCCGGAGGCTCACCTGAGATCCAGCTGCCTCTGCCTCCAGAGCGCTGAGACCGAGGCTGTGCGCCGCCAAGCCCCGCCCCCTTCCTGCACGGGTAGATAGCTCTTCCTGCCGTGCTCCCCCCACCCTCCTTCATCCTCCGGTACCGTGTAGCTGCCCACCTCCACTCCCTTCTGTCAGTCCTTCAAGCCCCGATTGCTGGGCTCTTCCTTGGGGTGTGTCTGCATCGCTGTAAGTGCTTGGCTTTAAGATGCTGAGGCGTCCTGGCTCACCTGCACCTTCCCCCCAAAGCCGTCTGCTTGCCAAGGGGCCTGGTGGAGGCCGCTGTCTGTTTGGGGATGTGTCTATCTAGCGGTATGGGAAAGCGGGCGTCTGCTTCTCAGGGAAAGTTCTTCCGAGCTGGCTTCGGTGGCTCGGGCCTCCGGTCCCGTGGGCCCTTGGAGGCTGAGGGTTTTTAATGCGCTTTTAACTGTGCGTGTGTGTTCGGATCTGCACCCCTGAGTGCCCGTCCAGCAGGGGCTCCGGGAAGGCGTCCAGTCCCCGGGAGCTGGGGCTGCTCAGGGTGTGAGCCTTCTCGGGTGGCCGTGCTGGGAACTGAACTTGGGCCTTGCACGGTAGTGTGGCCACTCACTGCTGAGCCTTGGCCCGGGCCCCTGACTGCTTCCCTCTAGAGTGGAAATCTTGGCCGCTGACGCTGGCACGGGTGTGCTTCCCTTGTCCCGACGGTAAAGAGGTAGCTGCTTGTTTCGTGTGGAGAGGTTTGGGACGGGTAAGGTGTGCTCTGCTTCCCCCCGCCTGTTGACGGCCCCTCGTTTATCTTCTTAGCACCGCGTTTCTTCCCAGCTCTGCTTTCCCTTGAAAGATGTCAGTGCTGGTGTGTGTGAGTGAGAGAGCGAGCGCGCATTGTATGTGTGGGGAGTTGATGGCACATGTTTGAAGTCAGAGGACAAGTGCGCAGTGGAGTCCCTGTCCACCGTTGTGTGGACGTAGGCTTGCCACCGAGTCTCTCCAGCTCCTCTTGGTGTTCCGGTGCTTCTCTGGCAGCGTTTTGTCACATAGTCCCTGCTGGCCTGCATTCCTTGACCTTCCTGACTCACCGTCCCTCTCCACTGTCAGCATCCAGTGCCTGAAGCACGAGTAGTCATTCTTCCGTGTGAGTATGCACGTGTGTGTTGAGACAAGATCTTACTAGGTCGCTGTGGCTGGCCTTGAACTTACAGACATCCACCTGCCTCTGCCTGGGGTGCAGGATTGAGGACATGCACAGGCCTCTGGTGTGTGTTTGTCGTTCTTTGGTCAGATCCCGCCGAGTTTGCCGTCACAGTGTTGTAGGGCAGGCCTGGGACTGCCGCCCTTCACTGGAGCTGTCACGTGCTGACCCCAGCCATGAAATTATCATTGTTGCTACTTCATAACAGCGACTTTGCTGCTGCTGTGAATTGTGATTTGAATATCTGTGTCTCCGGAGGCCTTAGGCACCCTGGGCACGGTGGAGAGCTGCTGTCCTGAAGCGCCTGCCTAACCCTGTCATCAGAAGCCGGTGTGCACCTCGGTTCATTTGTTTCCGGGTGAATCTTATCTTTTGCGTCTTCTCATCTTGTGTGGTTAAATTCTAAGCGGTTACGTGACTTGGGACGACGCTGACAGCATCTGGGGACCCTGGGTAGGCGCGTTGGTTGGTTGTGATGTGCCCCGCCCGGGCCTCCCTCGGAAGTGAGCAGCGCGCGCAGTGCTCCTCGGTCCTGTCCTAGGACCGTCGCGTTTATTGTCTCACGGGCCTTCTCTATCGAAGGCAGAGTATGGAGCAGACTGGCCGGGAACCCCTTGACCCTCCTCAGCCTCCTGAGTACCTTGTTTTCCTGGGTTCAACAATTCATCACAGAAATTATTTCTCCTGTTAAACTGTTGCATTCTTGTGTTTTTCTTTTTAAGCTTATTTTTTTTAAAAGACGTAACATTGACTTGTGTGTGCGTTGTTTCAAGTCCCAGGCGGCAAGGCAGGTCCTCAGTCCCGGAATAGACGCCTTTACCCACGGAGCCAGGCCTGAGCATGTGTGTGCGCATGCGTGAGAGAAGAGGAGAGAGTGACCCACATTAGATGGCCTCAGCGCCTCCGTTTGGACAGTGGGGTGGGGATAAGGTCAACACAGGATCTCTTAGAGCCAGCCTGACCTCAGACTCAGAGTCTTCCTGCCTGTACCCCAGGAGCTGAGCTTACAGGTGTGTGCCCCCTTCCGAGAGAAAGGGGTGCCGGATTCGAGGGGCCGCCTCATGGTGGCACACGCACCTCCAGCCTGGCAGAGGATGGCAGGGGGCCTCTCTCCTAGGCAGAACCTCCTCCAGGAGGCTCCGCAGAGGCTCCCTGCTTCTCCGAGCACTCGCCTGGCATTCTTCCTTCCTGGTCCTGAGCTGGCTCTTCTCTGTCTTCCAGGCTCCCCTCCAAGCAAGAGGCAGCGTCGGAGTCGCGGCCGCCCCAGCAGTGGTGCCCGGCGGCGCAGGAGAGCGGGCCCAGCGGCCTTGCGGCAGCCCCAGCAGCAGCAACAGGAGCCGGGCAGGCCCCCATCAGAAGGCAAAGTGACCTGTGGTAGGTCCCCGGGGCCCTGCGAGTGCTTGTGAAGTGCCCGTGGTGGGTGGGGGGCACAGCGTGTCAGGGAGGACTGCGCCGCCCGGCTCCTGAGTGGTGGCTGGAGACTAGCTGTGCTTATCGCTAGCTGTGGCCGCACGCTGGGCAGAGCAATCCCAGCCGGGCCTAGGTCCCAGCCACGCAGCTCCATACCTGACCTTCCGAGTCTCGCCTCACACCTGCTTCATCTTTGTCCAGCTGGCCACTCCCGCCGCTCTCCCCGGCCCCACCTGGGCACCCCTACCCCACCACAAGTCCTGCCTACTGGCCTTCAGCTCTTTGTTTGACCAATCAGACGGTGATGGAGAACAGTGTTTACAAAACATTGGGACAGGCGAGGCCTCCTAAAAATGTCCGTGCTGAAGTCTGGCTTGTCGTCAGACCCGAGAGGCACAGCAGTCAGCGTTTGAGTATACGAGAATAGTCTCTGCACGCTGTACAGAAACATCACTCCAGGGCCCTGCATTGTCCGGGAGACATGGTGGGTGGGTGTGTGCTCATCTCTCTCTCGCTTGCTCTCTCCCGCTCTCGCTCTCGCTTTCTCTCTCTCACACACACACACAGGAGGGGTCACTGCAGTCCAGCTGATATAATGCAGCATAGTGTGTGCTGGGGGAGAAGCAAGGACTCCAAGTCAGGCTGCTCGCTTATATCTTAGCCTTGGCTTTTGTTTTGTTTTGCTTTTTCCACGACAGAGTCTCAAATGCAGCCCTGGCTGTCCTGGAACTCACTCTGTAGACCAGGCTGGCCTCAGACTAGAGATCTGCCTGGCTTTAGCATTGGCATTTAAAGAAGCTGCCTGACCTTGGGCAGATGGTGAGAGAGAGAGAGAGAGAGAGAGAGAGAGAGAGAGAGAGAGAGAGAGAGAGCTGTTCCCACAGCTGTACTGTAAGGTGCTTTCCTGGCTCGGGGCTCTGGTGGTGAGGCTTGCTGTCGGCTTGAGGCAGGAAGGCCCTGTCTCTGTAGGACTGACCTCGCAGTTGGGTGACAGTCCATTGGAGCCGAGATTGCCGAGGCAGTGGTGGATGCCATCAAGGGCTGGCACGGAAGCCAGCTGGGCCCTGGCAGGAGGCAGCGCAGCTGCACCACAGTTTGGGTTTTTGTTCATATTTCTACTTTTTTTTTCTTTTCTTTGTGTTGAGGTGGGCTTTTATTATTTGTTATGTAGGCTTGTCTGGGTCTCGATATATATAGTCCCAAAGCTGGCCTTGACCTTGGAACCCTCCTGCTTCGGCCTCCGTAGTGCCAGGATCTAGTAGACATGTCACAGCCGTCCTAGGCTCTGGTGCTCTGTCTCTGAGATATTCCCCTGTGTTCTGGGTCGGGGAGGGCTGGTGGTTCTCCCTTCCTTGCGCTGCAGAGACCTAAGGACACACAAGGACTCTCATCCAGTCTCAGACTCCAGAGTGTCTAATCTGTGGGACCATGGGTAAGGGACACGGCGGCCAGGCCAGGGTGACCCGCAGGCACGGGAGCCCTGTGGTCTTTGTAGAGGTGCCGCTCTCAGGGTGGGCTTGAGTCGCTGGGAAGGTGGTTCCCGCATGACCTCTGCGCACAGCGGCGAGGGGTTATGTGCTGGAAGTAGAGGTTTGCAGACAGGCGGCCGTACAGCAGGTGGGACCTTGGAGGTCAAGGCCTTATTCTGGGCTTGCAGGGGCCCAGAGCAGTCCATTTCTTTTACATAACTTTTCTTGTTTTTGTTGTTGTTGTTGTTTTGTTTTGTTTTGAGACAGGGTTTCTCTGGGTAGCCTTGGACTCGCTTTGTAGAACAGACTGGCCCCTTAAGTCACAGAGCTCCGCCTGCCTCTGCCTCCTGAGTGCTGGGGTCACAGGGGTGCGCAGCACCTGGCTTCAATCATTTTTCTTGTTGCACATCTCTTCATCAGGCACGCGCTGGTCTAGGCAGTGAGGACAGATTAGACCAGGTAGTCCCTGGCCTCCAGGGGTCTAGCAGAGTGTGCTAAGTGAATAACTCACCAACACCAAGGTGGTCTCAGCCGGCACATAGCGCCGTGAGCTGCAGGGACTCCCTGATGGAGGGACTGAGGCCAGTGCCGCCAGCAGGGAGCTGCAGGCTTCTCGAGACACGGCACAGTTGAGGAGGCTGTCCTGGAAGCTGGATTAGGCTAGGGGAGGGAGGGGAAGCTGGAGGGTGGGGCTCCTGAGAAAGGAGGCCCTGGCGGGGCGCCTCCTCCTGCCGCAAGTATTGCATGCACCTGCCCCCCCCCATTGCCTGTGTGACCCCCTGGGCCTCAGAGGTGAGGTGGCAGATGCCTGTGCTGGGTGCCCCCAGGAGCACAGGGCGCTGGCGTGGGGTGCAGGTGGCTGCCCAGGGCAGGCAGTCACTGCCCTGAGGGCCTGGGCAGACCAGTGCCAGGCTTCACGGATCTTCCCTGAGGCCAGGAGCTTGTTAGTCAGGGCGTGCCCGGCACTTGAAGGACCAAGAACTGCCGGTCCGCCTGCTGAGTCACCACAGAGGGTGGGGCTGCCCAGCGGCTCCCTACCTGGGCCCCCGTTTCCCTTCTGAAGAATGGGGGTGACTTGTTTAACAAGGCCCCGACCCTTCCAGGCCTGACTGGGGGAGGGTGCGCCATTCCTGCCCTACACGCTGGACACCTCAACCCCAGCCGTTGCCCCACTGGGAGTAAACAACTAAGTGCTGGAGGGTCCGGGCATAGTAGGACCCTAGGTGGACACAGCCCGAGTCCATACCTTTCGCGGCCCCCAGTGGACACTGCTGGCCCTGTTACTTGCCTGTGCTCTGATTCTCAAGACAGCTGTTGAAGTAGGGCCTGTGTCCAGCTACCGTTGGGCAAATGTGCCTGCCTGAAAGGCAGGGGAGCGGAAGTCAGAGCCACAGCGGTGCGGAAGCAGGCCTGTTCCTGTGTGTGCACCGTGCCTGCCGGGGCCTCTCCTGCCGGGGCCTCTGCTCTCCGTGAGCTGTTTTTCTGGTGGGAGGAGAAGCCATGTCAGAGGTGTCAGATGGGCAGGAGCGAAAGCCTGTGTGCATGCGCCTGTGGTGGTCACAGGTGGCCCGAAGCCGGGAGGGTTTGATGGAGAGCGGGGAGAGGCAAGGCGACGGGCAGACGAGAGAAGGTCTCTCCGTGGAGCTCTGGCTAGCCGGGAACTTGTGTAGGTCCGAATGGTCTTAAACCTCCGCCAACACCGCTGCCTCTGCCCGAGAGTTGTAGAGATGGTCGTCAGGCCTGGCTCTACTGCAGTTTGGGGGCTGGGGTTGGGCTTGACTTTTTGAGATAGTGTCTCATGTGGCCCAGACAGGACTGGAATTTGGGGTACGGCCACAGTTGGCACTCCTGACCATCCTGCCTCCGTCTCCCAGGGCGCCGCGTCGTGCCCAGCTTTAAACTTTTTAGTGAAGAGTGTGCGGCGGCAGGTGGGTTGACCCCGGAATTGCCAGGCCCTTCACCCCGGAATTGCCAGGCCCTTCACCCGTTGGCCACTGTAGCTCGCTGGGGTCACCCCAGTTGTCTTGTCTTATTACTTATTTCATGGGCAGATCCAGTGTCCCTTTTTTGTTTTTAAGTTTTAGATTTTTAGAACTATTGGGTTACTTTCTTGGGTTCTTACATCTACAACCTTTCCAGCCCTTATTCCACCCGATTCCTTCCAACCCCCAACACTGGGTAGGAGCGGTGGTTAGAGGGAAAGGGGCGGAGAGCTCTTTAGACTCCTTCCTGCTGATTAGGGGCAAGTTCAGTCTTTGCTGTCAGAATATCCAGCAAACCAGCAATAACAAAGGCAGTAGTGGGGAGCAGCCGGGCCTCGCCCATCTGTGCCATCTCCAGAATCCCCAGAATTAAACACACACCCTTCCTAGGGCACAAGACAGTCATAGTTAATGGCTGTGGGCAATCGGAAGCAATCCCACATCTGGACTAAACAAAAATACGTTCACATAACATAACTGGGCTTTGAAAGAAACCAAAATTCTCATTACAGGCTAGCACACTATAGCTCAGGCTGGCTCAGAACACCATATGCAGCCCAGGCTGGACTTGAACTTGTGACAGTCAATCCTCCTGCCTCAGCCTCTCCGTGTTCAGATTCCGGGCTTCCGTCGACACTGTCTGCTGAGGTTTGGAGTTTTCACACTCATTCCCCGGTCATAGTGTTTTCTTCCATCAGGAGGCCGTGGTTGATTCCTTGCTGTTCTAGTTGAGTGGGAGGTGAAGGAATTGGCCTTTAGTAAGGCCGCTCAGGAGCGGCGGGCCACACTGCCGCAGAGCCAGGCAGTGGGAGCCGAAGCCCACCGTTGACCCAGGAGGGCCGACGCTAGCCCTCACCGTGGCATGCACTTCCAGAGGCCGCAACCCCGGAATGCCAAGGGAGGTTCATTCCCCGGTGCCACCTGAGAAGCCCCTCCCACTTCCGCATCCTTTTCTGCCCCAGCGTGAGACGGCAGTGCCCGCTCCCGTCCATGTGTGCTCCCTTAGGAAGGCGGGCCCCTGGGGTGGCTGCCACTTTCCTCCTGAGTGTCTCTGAGCTTTGTCCCTGGTCCTGCCCCCTAACCACTCATGCCCAGCAGCTGTGTCATCTCTGAGTTCTGACCTGTCAGACCTGTGCTCACCATGGCCTCCAGAGGGCAGTGTGCCGGGAAACAGAGTTTCGGAGGGAGGGCTGTGTTCACCTCCAGATGGCCACAAACAGGACCCAGACCTCCCCATGCTGGTGACCTTCCGCCACCCTTTCGCTGCACTGGCCCCAGGCCATGGGCTGCCCCAGGCTCCCTGGACATTGGGGAATGCTGCTTCCTTCCGGAAACGCCACGCCCCGTTTCTCTGGTTTCCAGGCTGACCTGGTGTGTCTTCCTCCAGCTTCACGTCAGGTGTCATTTCTTGGACAGGAACTCTGGATGACAAGTCCGTCCTGCCTTAAAATGCCTGTAATTACGTGTTTATACGCTTGTGTGAGGCAGCGGCCCCAGCTTGGGTAGCTAAGAGCTCAGGCTCTGGACTGAACTGACCACTGCAGAATTCTGCAATGGTCTAGGTGACTCCGCCTCTGTGCCTCAGTTTCCTCATGTGCAGAAAGGCTCACCCTCGTAAAGTCATGGAATGGTCAAGGGCTCACGGGACAAGGCCATGCAGCTCGGGCAGCCGGTAGAGTCCACTCATGTGTCAGTGTTGGTGCTGGCTCGCAGTGGTGGAGAGGCTGTGGCGAGCGGGTGATTCAGGGCCAGAACTGTGCCAGCTGGAACTCACGGTTCAAACCCGTCCTTCCCTTTCCTGGGCGGCAATCTGTTTCCAGGTCAGAGGTGGGCTGTGGGCTGCCGAAGGTTTCCTCATTTGTAGATGTGCTAGGGAAAGTGCTCCGAGGGTTAGAGGCAGTGAGACAGGAGAGCCCCGGAGGGTGGGCCTGTGGAGGGAGGAGAGAGCTTACTGTGGGCGCCTGTCCCCTGCCTTCCTGCGGGGAAGGCGGAGCACCGAAGGATGGATGATCCCATGGGGGTGTGGAGGAGGAGCAGGGAAGGGCCTGCCTGGCTGGGCTGGAAGTGGGCACGTGTGCTTTGCTGGGTGAGTGGGTGTCTTCTGGGCAGAGGAGGCGGGTAGATGGTCTTGTGAGAGCATGAGGAGTGCTTTGTGGTGGCCAGAATGCAGAGCTTGGGCAGATGCTGCAGAACTTGGGAAGGTGATGGAGGAGGTTGGCTTAGGGGTCGGTGAGAGGGAGCGCCTGGGTCGGAGTCACGTGGGTAGGCAGTGGGTTGGGAAGTCACAGTTCCGTGTGCTGTAAGAGTCAGGCACCGCACAGCTGCTTCGTTTGATTCTCGTGACCACCGTGCAGCAGGGACCTCTTGTTTGCTTGTGTTTTTCAGATGGGAAAACAGGCTCAGAGAGAGGTGAGGTCACATGCCCAAGGCCCCACAGCTAGAGCGTGGCAGAGCTGGGACTCACTTTCAGGTCTGTGGGACTCCTGCCTCTGCCTCTGCCTCTGCCCAGCCCTGCATGGCCCTGGGCAGGTTCTGTTTCTTCTGCTCCCCTGGTCCCCACCCTCAGATGGAAAGGTGTGGTCAGAGGTTTAGAGGAGTCAGGGAAAATGGGGACCCAGAGGGTTTATCTGGCCTTTAGGGTGGAGGGAGCTGGGGAGCTGAGGCCAACTCTCTGGGCCTCCAGTGGAGAGGGTGGGGTTCCCTAGAGGCAGAAAGAGGAAGGGTTTGGGGTAGGAGGAGGAAGTGGGTGTGGCAGGAAGTCATCAGGCTGCCTTCTCTTTGCTCTCTCTTGAACAGCTGTGAAAGGTGGCAGGAGCCCACATCTTCCCTGGGCTTTGACTTCCTGTTGGGTTGAGGGTGGCCCCCACCTTCAGGGTTGGAGCGTGCCCAGTGTCTGTCACTTGGGGTGTCACAGCTGCTGGTTACTGTGTCTTCAGGAACCCCCACTGGGCTGCATTCTCCCTGGCTTGTGCTCCCTGCCCAGTCTTCCGGCAGGGAGCGTGCCCTGACCTAAGGGGGACCTTTGTTTGCAGAGGCTCTGATTGCCCAGGGGTACAACAGTGGCCCAACAGCTCCTGGAGACAATGATTCCTCTCCATGGAGAAGCCGCTTTCTGGGCGCAGGAGGCTGCCAGGCTGTGACTGGGGCTAGTCGGCCTGGCTCCTGTCCACCTCCACTCAAGTCTGTAGTAATAGGCTGCCTCCCAGGCTCGTTTGTGGGTGCAGTTCTGTGATGGAGTCCTTGGGGTCCAGGACGGTTGGCAACAGTCACATGTTGGCTGCTGCGGTCTCCAGGCATAGCTGGCCCTCACGGCCGTGCTCCTGCTGACAGCCTCACACGGATGTGGGGCCAGGGGAGCGGCCAGCCCAGACTCACGCTTGCAGTGCCTCTGAGGGCCTCGGCCACCTGTGGGCTAAGCGGCGGGCACCCGCCTGCATGTGCTGAGGGGGAGTGCAGGCTGACGGGGCTGCCTGCCCGTCCTGTGCTTCCTCCTGACCAGCGTGAGCTCAGGGGTCTCTGCCTCTCATCGGCCCCGTGTGGGCTTGATTCTCTTCTCTGGGTGACCTAGTGGCCCTTGGCAGCATGGGCTTGCCCTGTCACCTCATGTTCTGTGGGAAGAGCACTGTTCCCTCAGCAGAGCCTGGCCCCTCGGCGTTGCTGAGGCCCCTTGCTCTCTGGGGCTTGCTTCGAGTGTGAGCTGTTTGCTCTGGGATTCTGTCTGTGTGCTCCCTTGGCTTCCGCTTCAGTTCATTCACAAACACGAATTCTGGGCAACAGCTCTGTCCCCCAGGGCTGTGAGCACACAGCAGGCCCATCCAGCACCGGGTGGCCATGCCGGAGTAGCTGGAGACAGTAGTTAAGGGGAAGCTAGGTGCTCTGGGGACCTGGCTCTCATGGCTGGGAAGGGGGCCTTGGAACGAACCGGGAACTGGGAGGGAGTACTCCTCAGTGGGCAGAGCCGGGTGAGCTGGGTGGAGCCTGCCTGCCGACTCAGGGAGCAGGAGTGCTTGAGGTTGGGAGGGCCTCCTGGCCCAAGCCACAGAGAGGAGGAGCTGTCAGGGCCTCCTTGGTGTGGCTGCGGGCGGGAGCAGGACAGAGGGAGGGGAGCTTGGGTGCCTGGCTGAGCCCTCCTTCTCCTGCAGACATCCGGCTCCGAGTCCGGGCGGAGTACTGCGAGCACGGGCCGGCCTTGGAGCAGGGCGTGGCGTCCAGGAGGCCTCAGGCGCTGGCCCGGCAGCTGGATGTGTTTGGACAGGCCACCGCCGTGCTGCGCTCGAGGGACCTGGGCTCTGTGGTGTGCGACATCAAGTTCTCGGAGCTCTCCTACCTGGATGCCTTCTGGGGCGACTACCTGAGCGGCGCCCTGCTGCAGGCCCTGCGGGGCGTCTTCCTGACGGAGGCCCTGCGCGAGGCCGTGGGCCGGGAGGCCGTGCGCCTGCTGGTCAGCGTGGACGAGGCCGACTATGAGGCCGGCCGCCGCCGCCTGCTGCTCACGGAGGAAGGAGGCGCCCGGCGTGGGGCGGCGGCCTCCTGATCCTGGGGCTGCAGGACTGACCCGCCTCGGAGCCCAGACTGGCTTTCAGCAGCTCTGGGGGCTGCGTCAGGACTGCAGGTTCCTTGACAGCCTCTGCTGCGGGGTGTGGCTGTTGAGAGCCACGGCTGGCCGCTTCTCAGCCCCGCTGCAGGGAGGACTCCCCCGCCCTGGGGCCGGGCTTGCAGAGCCTCCGCGCGGCTCTGGCCCGGGCTCATGCTGGCTGGCCCCACACACCTTGGCCTCGGGCTACTCTCTCAGGGTCTGATTTACTGTCCATCGATGAGCTTCGGCCACAGCAGGGTGCTCTGGAGCTGGGGTGCCCTTGGGCCTTGCCACCTCACCCAGTCCTCCACCCTGCCAGGACTCTGCAGTGCACAAGACATCCGGCTCTCCTCACCTCCCCCTGCTCCCTGACCCAGGTGCATCATGTCAGTTCAAAGTCAGATGTGTGCAGAGCTAGGACCAGAGCCAGCCGCTTTCTCGGGAAGAGAAGGTGAGGACTTAGGTTGATGCAAAGATGTTTTACAAACTGCGCCAATAAAACTGCCTGGAAAGGGCATAGGTGGCCATCACGACTCTCAAGTACTTTTTGTTGGTGGGACGTGGGAAAGGGCTGAAGGAGAGCAAGCAGGGTGCTAACTCGTCTGCCACAGGCATCTGTCCTTTGGGCCTGGTCTTCCTTAACTGTCAGAGAAGGGCCTCGGCATCATTGGTTCGTAGCCCTGTTCATGTATTCATACTCATGTGTGCTTTGTACAATTCTGTATGTCTATGGCGGGAATTGTTTTTCATTTTTGTGTGTGACTATTCTGTGCATCACAAGTGTTCCTGGTGTCTGAGGAGACCAGAGAGGGGGTGCCGGTCGCCCTGGTACTGGGTTAGAGCCAGTCGAGTCGCCATGAGGGTGCCGGGTCCTGAAGCCCCTGAATGTGATTCTCCGCCAGCCTTCTTCAGCTGTGTGCATGGGTGTGGTCTATGCGTGCCTGTGGGAGCCTGAGACGTCAGATCCCCGAGGGCTGAAGCTCCCACAAGTTGTGAGTTGGCTGGACCTGAACTCCGGCCTTCGGAAGAAGATCCCAGGACTTGCTGCCCACTCAGCGGGAGGAGCTCACTGGAGCCCTCGGGATGGGAGGCTGGAGAGGAGCGGCAACCGGGATTCCCTGCCGCTGCCTCCTTCCCGGGCCCCGCTCCACCCTGACCTGGCCTCTGCTCCTCACCGGCTGAAGCTAACTCCACTTGCTGCCACCCAAGGCAGAGGCTCAAGAGCTTGAGTTTCTTACACAAAACCAAGTCTTCCATTGCAGACTAGGGAGTAAGGGCTTGAGAATGGGGGCTGGGTAGAAGTTTCGCGTGCTGCCCTTTCCTGGACAAGAAGGGCCCCAGTCCATGCCAGCAGCCCTTTCTGGACACGTAGTGGTGGACAGGGAAGAAATGGCAAACTTAGGGGCTGAGTGCTGTTGAGGAGGGGAGGTTGCTCCAGCTAGCCTGTGTGACCTCAGAAGCTGCTTTTCCTGTCTCCGTGAGAAGCTCTGCTAGGCGCCTGTCAGTTCTGAGACTCGGCGAAGGAAGTGGTGTCTTGGAGAGGGAAGAGTAAAATGACAATTTCTAGGCAGGCTGGACAGTGAGGTGAGGCTTGCTAAAGCAGCCCTTCTTTCCTGCCTGGCCGGAGAACATAGGTGTAGTGATTTATTTTGCGTGCCTGGTCCTTTAGAGGACCCTGTGTCCTTCAATGTCAGGCAGCTCTTGGACTTCTGGGAACAGGAGAGGATATAAAAAGCCAGCAGAGGCTTGAGAGCAGCAGGAGTGGGATCCAGCTGGAGGAAGAACAAGAGAGAGGGGCTGGAGAGAAAGAGGAGATTGGTCAAAGTGAAAATGGGAAGCAGGGAAAGTGAGGCAGCAGAGTGAGAAGGGAAGACAGTTGGTGACAGCTGAGCCAAAGAAGATACTGTTAGGAGACAGAAAAACCTACAAAGTAGCTAAAGAAAGAAGACTAAAAGCTACATTTGTCACCCAGTGTGGCTAGGGTGTTTGAGGGGAAAGAAACATTGAAAGACTTGGCTAGGCTGAGTGGGAGCAAAGACAGAGCCAGGGGGATGGATACTTTGTTTCAAGAAGTGACGGGTGATTGCTGGGGCTGTGAAGACATCCTCCGCATGGTTTTTGTTGTTGTGTTTCTGAGACAGGGTTTCTCTTGTGTAGCGGAGTCCTCGCTGGAACTCCGAGATCTCCCTTCGTCTGCCTCCCAAGCCCTGGAATGAAAGGTTTGCACTACCTATTAATACCTGCCCCACCCCCATGTTTTTAGAGCAGGGTTGTTGTTTTTCTTTCTCCTTTCCCTCCTTTTGGGCTATTTTGTTATAAAAGTCTGGTTGAGTAACTGGAAAAACTATGGGTGGAATTAGAGGAACGACTGGCTTAGCCTGGAAAGGGTGGACATAGAAAAGCTTGGGAATCAAAAAGTGGGAGAAAAACACCAGGAACAGGCAGAACAAGTCATTCCGTGACTGCCTCAGCGAGAGGGAGTTCCCCCAGGTAGGAAGAGGGGAAGGAAAGGTGTCGAAGGAAAAGGCAGGACGGTCAGATGAGGCAGCCTTTGCAGGAGACAGGCTAAACCCACACAAGTCCTGGGTCACGGAATCCCAACAGCGTGTCTAGTGACTACGCAGCGTACGCTGCTGATGGGTAATCTGAGGTTGTGATGCGGTAGGACGGCGTCCTGCAGAAATGACGGCCCTCGGGTGGCGTAGGAGGCCGTCCTCCGGGGTGTGCTCACCCTGTGCTGGGCCACTCAGGAGCATTCCCAGCATGCCAAGCGGGACGGTGACGTTTTTTTTATGACAGGCTGCCCCTCAATTGCGTGGTTGTCACGGCGGGGAGAAGCCAGGGATTTGGAACAGCACCTTGGTTAGGGGGATTGATACAGTGAGACCCGTCGATTGGGGAGGGTCACGGTGCTGGTATACAAGACCAGGTTCAGTTTAGAGATGATCATAGAACGATGCCATTCAGCAGCTCTAAGAGCTTGGGACAGAGGTGAGGAGCCAGGAAAGAAGTTCACGTCATTTACAAAAGTTATACAGGGATCTGGAGATGCCTTCGCTGATTTTTTTTTTTTTTTTTACCAAGAGTGATCTCAGCAGAAACAAGACCATGCTGGGCCCTGACAGAAGGCAGGTGTTGCTAGAGTCCTGAGCATTCGAAAATGCAAGCGTAGAGTGTAAAAAAGTCATAAGACCTGCAGGCAGGCCAGCACCCACGGATACATGACCTGAACAGTGTTGGTTCCAGCTCACCATGCTGCTGCTCCTTGTGCGGATAGACCAGGTCAGGCCATCGCTGGCGCTCTCTGATATCAAAATGTCCAGGGTTTTAATCGTGGGGAATATGGACATTTGAGAGAAAGTTGTGAGAGGGCATCTCTAAGGGTAATGAGCTTTCTAGAAATCAGGAAGGCCTAGGCTTGCAGGGCTGTGCAGGCGATGTGAAGGGTTACCGTCGGGCCAATGAGTGTAGGTCCAAGAGAGATACCCTGGGGGGGGGCAGCTAGGCTAGCTCAGGGCCTCAGCAAAAGGTACAAGCTGCTTACCTCTCGTCAGCCAGGAAGTACCAAGCAGGCAGAAAACCTCAGCCGAGTATCACAGATAATGGACGCTGTGGCAGGCTGGGCTGCTCCAGGCTGGGCTGCTCGTAAACATCTTACTATAGCCCCCAAACTGTTAAAATAGCTTCTGGAGCTGATGGGCGTTGCCCCCGGGACAGTAGGAGTGATCTTTGAAAGAGCAGTTTGACTTCCTGAGGATTCATTGTGCATCCAGGAAGTATAGAGGAAGGTTTCAAAGGAGAATTTAAAGTGGTGGCTCCTGTAGAGAGAGAATTTAACACAGGAGCTAGGATTGCCAAGTCTTTGCCATTTCTGTGTATCAGAGAAAGACCAGGAGAGTTGGAAGTGCTGGAAAATGTGTGTTCTGGCAAACAGTAGTTAAAGACCAGATTCCAAAATTAAAGCTGTGATGAACGAGTGACATTGAAGTAGAAAGCTTGGTGGACGCAGGAGCTGATGTGACTATTATCTCACAAAGATTCTGGGATTTAGAATAGCCGCTCCGAAAGGTTTATACCCAGTTTCTAGGAATTGGACAGTTACCTCGTGGGGCCCGGGACCTGGGAGGGAGTGAACCAGCATTGAGGTGCAGATGTATTTCATTGAGCAGCTACACGCACTTTTTATATAGCCTCTGGACCAGTGGGGAAGCGGTCAAGCCCTGGGACAGCCGGCCATCCCACTGGCATTGTGGGGAGGTGCCAGCCTGCCAGCCCCGTGGGGACTTCCACGAAGATGGGGAGCAGCCCCCACCCTGGTCCCGTCCCTTCTCGGGTTCTGCTAGTTGGCTAGAATCCTCTCTCGTGTTGGGGTGTGCCAGCAGACATGGGCTGCATGAGGCATTCACAACCCTCGCTGCCCGCTGCGGGGGAGGGGCGCAGCGCCCACACCTCCCCCTTCCGTTTCCTGAGGAGCTGTGTCACCGTGGTCGTGTATTGCCAGGACCCTGCCTGTTGTAAACAGGAGCAGGCAGGGTCAGGCCTCGTGAGGAGAGGGCCCTGGGACCACGACAGCAATTGTGTGTGCAGGTCTTTTCGGGCGTTTGCATTGGATTCAGCAATGTTTGGCTCGTTAACGTAAGAGCAAAAATTCCTCCTCTAGCACACCAGGGCGGGACAGTTGTCCCTGGAATCTCCAGCCAGGAGATGGGTCTGAATGCAGGCCGCAGCCAGGCCCCGGCAGAGCCCATGGAGAAGTCAGGCCCACTCCCCACCCCCCAGCAAGGGGACAGAGCTCTCTCGGTGTGATTTTGGAGCAAACATGCCATCTCCTCAGGCGCGTGTAGGAGACCTTAGGACACAGGACGGGGAAGGGGCGTTGGTGCAGTCCTGAGGCCTCACCGCTGCTGGCCGGAGCGCTCCCCCTGGAGGCACAGGGCTTCGCCGTGTGGCCTGCAGTCCAGACGGGTTCGCCGCTCCTGGGAAAACCTCCCCGTGCCTGGCGGGCGGGTCCCTCCAGGGTGCGGGGAGGGCGCCTCTGGACAGCAGCTCCCCGCGTTTCCAGGCCGGGTCCGACCTTCGGCAGAGACGCCTTTCCCGAGGCCCTCGCCCCATCCCCCTTTCCTAGCTTTCTGAGGGTCAGGTCGGTCCTTTCTGTGGTGGGTGTTTTCAGGAGTAACAGACCGTCAGTGAGGAGGCTGGAAGGTAGCGCCGGAAAGGCAGGACCGTGACCCGAGGCAAAGGTCACTGCCACACAGCAGGCCGTCTGCAGCGCTGCAGTGACCGGTGGCTGTTGTCTTCGGTCTGCGCCACGCGAGGACCAGGCGGGAGTGGGCATCCGTCCGTGGCCCCGCGGATGAGCCTGAGCCGCCCTCAGGCGGGGACAGGTGCCATGTCCAGTCCCAGAGGGCGCAACCCGGGGGACGGGCTCTGAGCTGGGCGCACAGGCGGGGCGGTGTTTGCCCAGGCTTGGAGAGCGGAGGGGAGAGTGGGCGGCGCGCCGACGGGCAGGGTCTGACCGTGAACACGGAGCCCCCAGCCTGACCGACGGGGAGGCCACCGCGGAGGCCCGGCTACGCCCGAGGCGGGCGGAGCGGCCCGGGACACGGCAGCGCGACAGCAAGCAGAGTGGCCGCCACCGGGAGAGGGCGCTGGTGACAGGAGCCGGGCGGTGTGGCCTTCGCCCCCTCTGTGGTGGCGTCGGGGCCAGCGTGGCCAGGCCCTTGCTCTTCAGGTGGGGGTTATCCGTCCTCCAGAAGACATCGTCAGAAAGACCTGGGCGCAGTCATCGCGGGCCAGGGCCCAGTCAAGAAGGCCCGGGCCCCTCGCCCTCCCGTGTGGCGTCAGGGAAGAGCTGGGAGGTTTTAATGACATTGATTGCTACAATAGGTCATCCAGGAGTGGGGCAGCGGTAGGCTGCCGAGCGGGCCATGTGTGTCCCGTCGGTGACTGCCACAGGGGGCGGAGACAGGGCCCGGGAGGAATCTTGGTTGGCAGTGTCAGGCCGTAGACCTGGAGGGTGGGATTGTAACGCTCAGGATCCCACTGTGAAGGTCTTCGCTTCCCCATGTCGGCTCTCCTTTGCAGTCTCTGCTCTTTGTGTCTCACCAGTAAAGAGGGGGTTTGGTATCGAGCAGCAGGAAGCATGCCCCCAGGTGACCTTCCCAGGACGTCTCCAGGGTAGCTGACATGGGGAGCTCAAGTTGTGCCTTTTGAGACTTAAACCGGTGCTGAGTAATCGCGTGACCGAGAAAGAGGCGTGGTTGTTGGGGGTGAATTTTACCAGCTGCAGCCAGGGTCGGCTGTGCATCTCGGTTTTTAAGTAACCAGGGTCAAAGTGGCAGCTAGCATGGCATCCGTGCCCCGGCCAGCCTGGCACTTGGCGAATGGTGGGGCAGTTTTTCATGCCCCCGGGTAACACCTCCCACTGGCACTTCTGGCCAGGCAGTCATTACTTACTGCCGGAACTGAGAAGGCAAAGCGGGGCCTCTCCTCCTCACGGAGACGGAGACGGGTGGGGAAAACGCAATCCCTGCTGATGGGCAGACATAACCATAAAGTCGTAGGAACGAGATTTCCCACAGCAGTGGGGACCCAGATTAACATTCCCCCGATACCAGAGGCTTTTCCTAAACTAGGGTGAAACGGAAGACGCCTCTGGGGAGGTTCCTCATCCGGAACCACCTCAGATGGTCTACAAACAAGGCACAGCAGGGCTTGCACGTGGGACCACTGCTGAAATCACCCCCTCCCCTTAAGATGGCTGACCAGCAAGCCTGTGTGGGTAGAGCAATGGCCCTTCATGAAAGAAAGCTGACAGGCACTTGAGCAGCTGGAACGGGAGCTGGAGGCTCAGCATACAGGAGAGTCCGCCGCCAGAATTCCCGTGTTTGTTAGAAAAGAGAAATCGGAGAATGGAGGATGTTAACAGATGTAAGAGCAGGGAATAGAGTAATTCAGCCAATGGCTCTGTTACAGCCTGGAATTTCTTCACCTAAGGCATGGCCTATTGATGGTAATTGATTCAAAAGACTGCTTGCTTGTTTGTTTGTTTGTTTTGTTTTTAAATACTGTCCCCTTGCAAGAGCAGGAAATTTACTTTCACAGTGCCTACATATAGTAATGTTTAACCTGTAAAAAGGTATCGGTGGAAAGTTCCTTCACAAGAAATGTTAAACGGTCCAACTCTGTCAATATTTTGTGCAGCAACCACTGGAAATTATTTGCCGGCCATTTCCTCAGTCCATTCCGTTATTTACCAGTACATGGCTGGCATTTTGTCAGCTGAGTCTGACACAGAAACTTTAGGGAAAATGTTTGGTGAAACAAGAATTTTGCCTTGTTGGGGTTTGCAGATTGCTTCTAAAAAAAAAAATACAGAGAGGAGATTTTATCCACTATCTAGGTTATAAAATAAGTCAACAAAAAATTCAACCACAGAAAGTAGAAATCAGAAGAGATCAGTTGTGAACTCTTACTAATTTTTAAAGTTAATGGGAGTTATTAATTGGCTATGACCCACCATTGGATTAATTACTCAAGAGTTAAGTAATTTATTTCAAATGTTACAAGGAGATTCAGACTTAAAACAGTCCAAGAGAGCCAACAAAGGAAGCAGAAAGAGTTAATGTTAGTAGAAAAGCAAGATGTATATATGGAACAAATTGAACATAAACTGCTGTATTTTGGTTATTTTGCCTCAGCTTATTCTCCTCCTGGGCTCATTCTGCAAAGGGAAGGTAGAGTTTTAGAATGGATCGTCTTAGCGCGCAAGTAAAGCAAATTACAGACAGAGAGGGAAGGTTTCTGTTTAATTATGAAAGGAAGAATAGGACTGTCAGTTGTCAGGGACAGACCCAGGAGAAGTCATCGTGCCTTATACTAACACTGAGATTACTTCATGATGTGCAATCAGGGAGAATTAACCGCAGATATCCTAAAAGCAACTGTCTTCAGTCTATAAAAAGAACTAACTAGATTCTCCCACGTGTTGTAAAAAGAACACCAATTTCTGAAGCACCTACATTTTATACTGGTGCAAATGAATGGGGAATGGCCTGTTATAAGTAAGAAAATATAATCAAAGTTATTCCAAATCCATATTCTTCAGTTCAAAACTCAGAGTTGTATGCAATTCTTACGGTATTCGATTTTTCTGATGCATATAGAAACTGCTGAATTTATTCCCGATAACTCAGAATTAACATCACTACACAATGGCAACAGACAATTTGAGAAAGAAACCATGCATTATATATATCACCCATATTCACTCTCATACGGGTTTGCCTCCTTTGGCATGAGGAACTGAAAAGACTGACCAATTACTAATAGGAAACGTGTTAGAAGCCTCAAATATTCATGAAAAAGTCACGTTCTGTCAAAAATGTTCCGTTACCTGGCAACCAGGCAAGGAAATTATAAGAAAATGTCCTGCTTGCTCTTTGTATAACCACACTCCATTACTCGCTGGAAGGAGCCCCAAGGGTACCAAAAGAAATGAAATCTGGGGGATAGGTGTGTTTCGTTTTACAGGATTTGGAAAATGAAGATTTGTGCACCATCCATTGGTGCGTACTCGGGGTCTCAATGGGCAACTGTTTTGAGTTCTGAAAAGTGTGTAATCACACATTTCCTGGAAGTATGTTCACTTCGGGGATGCCTGCACAAATTAAGGCTTTCCGTGTCTCCAATCAGATGAAACAATTCTTCGCACATCACAGCTGCATCCCACAGTCCCACACAGCAAGCAGAAGCATCTGGCCGAACCTTAGAAGAAATGCAAAACAAAGAGGAAGAATAAAGGCCCCCGGGATAGGGATAGAGTGACTAGTTCTCTGTTAACATTAAAGTTTCTGAACGTTAATGAGAAAGGAGAAACAGCCGCTGAGAGACGCCGGGTTATAGAAAAAGGAATGAAATCAGCCTAGATACTATAAGGATGTGCTAACATCAGAATGGAAATGATCCACTGTTTTGCCCCGGGGTTTGTTATTACTTCCACAGGAAACAAAAAAGGTGTGGGCACCATCAAAACTAGTAAAGCTCAGCAATAAGCAGGGAGATCTGAAAACCTGGCCACTGGCCACAAAAGAAAGGAAGGAAGGAAGGGAGGGAGGGAGGAAAGGGAGGGAGGGAAAGAAAGAAAGAAAGAAAGAAAGAAAGAAAGAAAGAAAGAAAGAAAGAAAGAAAGAAAGAAAGAAAGAAAAAGAAAGAAAGAAGAAAGAGCAAGCCTGACTGGCCACTGCCTTCTGTCAGCAGAAAAGCCTGGACTGACAGGCCTGTGAGCAGGACTTTGCTCTCCTGCAGTGCAGAGCCACCATCCAGAGCGACAGCGGGCCTGTGAGCAGGACTTTAAGACAGACTGCACCATATACCACTTCCTGCATGCCCAAGCGGAGGCTGCAAGCCAAAGGTCTCAGAGTGGGGAGCAGGCATTCAAGAGGCTTCACTGAGGAACTCCAGAACACAAGATGCTGGAAGATGAGCTGGTCCAGGAGTATAAGAGGTTCTGGAGGGGCCTGGAGGCACAGCTCACAGGTTAAGAGCACCGGCTGCTCTTCCAAAGGTCCTAAGTTCAATTCCCAGCAACCACATTGGCTCCCAACCGTCTATAATGAGGTCTGGCGCCCTCTGCTGGTGAGCAGGCACGCACGCAGACAGTGGTGTAGACAATAAATCTCAGTTAAGGTTCTGCTCCTGGGAGCCACAGCTCACACCAGACCTGAGAACCCTGGAAAAGGGCCTGGAAAGAACGGAGAAGCAGCTTCAAAGCTGCATCGTGGGGGTGGGGGCTGTTTTGTGTGTGTGGCCCTTTGAAGGACCCTGGGCTCTTCAGTGTCAGTGGGCTCTTGGACTTCTGGGAACAGAGAGGGTGCACAAAGCCAGCAGAGGTGAGAGAGTAGTTTTGGTAGCACTTAGAACCCACAAAGCAGCTAAAGAGAGACTAAACGCTACACATAGGCTTCATTGTGTTAGTTTGTGGGGAACAGGGCCCCCCCTGTGTAGCCCTGGTCGGCCTGCAACACTGTGTAGACCAGGCTGGCTCCAACTCGGAGACCCCCCTGCCTCTGCCCCACTGTTAGGATTAAAAGCAAGTGTGCGGCACCAGGCCCTCACACCGCCTCACGTTTTCGCTTTGTTCTAAGTGTGCCTGGGGCGGAAGCTGCGCTTGCCTTAGCCTGGGGCTGGCCTTTCAAGCCTGTCGTCTGCTCTCCGGCCTCTCCCCTCAGGCTGTGGCTGTTCTGCTCCACCCGCTCCTTCCAGGCCTCTTCCTGACGGTTCCCTAACCCAGGGGCCCCTCCTGCCCACCACCCACCCTAGCCCCACCTCGCCCACCCCCTCAGCTCAGGTACACCAGAGGGAGTTAGGCTGGAGGGAAGGAGCCTTTGAAGGCGCACTGAGTGCCCAGAGGTCTGGAGCTCAGGCCTGACCCCTGAAACCTTCCTTGGTGTGTGGCTGGGTGAGTGCTGGGTGCCGGTACCGGAGAACACCCACACGCAGCGGCGGCTGCCGTCAGGACCAGTGGGGACACTGTGAGAGCTTGAAGTTCAGGGCCGGGACTGGGGCCGAGGCGGACAGGGTCTCACGCTGCAGTTAGGGCCCTGTGGGGCAGGGGGTGCTGATCCATCCTTCTCCCCAGGGACGGAGCTCAGGGCTGACCGTCGACCGAGAGCTTCCCCAGAAAGGTCCCGTGGAGGCAGGGAGACAACGGTCCTCTCAGAGGAGCCGGTGAGCAGGGAGAGCCTGCACCCTCGCTTGATCTGCAGTCCGCAGGCCTCCCGCTCTGCGACACTTGAGACCTGTCAGAGA